>NC_088243.1:62987537-63287537 GCF_036934945.1 Oncorhynchus masou masou | reverse complement strand
CTCCTGCTGTTCACAGGTGAGAACCGCTTCCGATCCCCTCTGGAATGGGACATGGTGGGCAAGAACCTGTTTGCTATGGCCGTGGAAGGAGTGGTCTTCTTCATCATCACCGTCCTTTTCCAGTACCGCTTCTGCATCAAGCCCATTAACCTGCACACCAAGCTCCCTCCGGTGGGTGAGGAGGACGAGGACGTGGCCAGAGAGAGGCAGAGGATCGTCAACGGACTGGGACACGGAGACATCCTGGAGCTCCGACAGCTCACCAAGGTCTACAAGAGGAAGCAAAAGCCAGTTGTAGACCGCCTGTGTGTGGGCATCCCTCCTGGAGAGGTAAGATTAGATTATTTAAATACACGATGCAATGACATGCAATCTCTTTCAATCTCCTTAGGTATATTTCCTCTGTTTCCTTTCTTTTTCTCTCAGTGCTTTGGCCTCCTGGGTGTGAACGGAGCTGGAAAGACCACCACATTCAAAATGCTGACAGGAGACTCCATGGTCACCAGTGGAGAAGCTTTCCTGGCTGGAAAAAGGTAAGTCAGCCATTTTGTGCCAGAGAGCTCATACTAGTTATTACAGTGGAGAGCTTCAGTAGTCTAAATGTGAGACTTACTTTTTTTGCTTTGGTAGTATACTGCGGGAGATAGACGAAGTGCACCAGAACATGGGCTACTGTCCCCAGTTTGACGCCATCAACGAACTGCTGACAGGCAGAGAGCACCTGGAGTTCTACGCCGTCCTGCGTGGAGTGCCCGAGAAGGAAGTGTGTGAGGTTGCTGAATGGGGCATCCGTAAGCTGGGCCTAGTAAAGTATGTGGACAAGGCAGCAGGAAGCTACAGCGGAGGAAACATGAGGAAACTCTCCACGGCCATGGCCCTAATAGGAGGACCACCCGTCGTGTTCCTGGTACGTACTATGTCCCAACACACACACAGACCTACATAAACTGTAACCACCAACAAGGGGATCAGACTGGTTGCATCAGCTTGGAGGTGACCTTGATGTGACATATCAACGAAGGAACCTCCTCTAAATCAGATAACTGGTGTTTCATTGTTCTCCCGGTGGGGATTGCAGCAGCGATGGTTGTGTAATGAGGGTTAGATTAAAACTCTCCCACTGGCACACCAGTGCTCTCAAATGGTTCCTGGAAAATCATAGGCTTATGTTTTGCTCCTATTGGGCTGGAGAGTGGGGCTGGCCACATCAGCTGTGAGCAGGATAAAAGGAGAGAGAGAGACAGAAACTGAGTGGTGAGACAATGCAAGAGACATGGTGAGAGCGAAAGAGAAAAGACAAACAAAGCCAGAGAGAAAGCAAGTTTCTAAAGCATAATGCAACACTAGAAGAGCCATAATGCCTTGCTCCCCCCTGCTGCTGGTCTTCTCTGTGTGTTTCCTGCTCAACCTGTGGGCCAACCTTAACCTGGCTGTGCTCGTTGTGACAGGACGAGCCCACTACTGGGATGGACCCCAAAGCGCGCAGGGCCTTATGGAACTGCATCCACAGCGTCATCAAGGAGGGACGCTCCGTGGTGCTCACCTCGCACAGGTAACCAGAAACACCATAACACCTCAGCCATGCTAGGCTAAGAGCTAACTGCTATACATTGAAATGCATGGTCTTGTTGTTGATTGGTTGGCAGCATAGCTTATGTACGGTATAGGCTGCGGTTAGGCAGTCCTCATTAGCACAAATGTAGCCTATTGGCTTGTACTACATAGTTTACATGATTCAAAGTATTGCTTACCCACTTACTATGCAGGATGACAATAATAGCTTTTGGAGTGTTAACTTTACTTTGACAAGGTATTCGCTTATTTGACATAGACTAACCTTTGCAGGGATGTGATTTCTAGTTCATCAATTCCTTTACACTGTACCTAATGTCTGTGTCTACCATTTTGTGTCTTCAGTATGGAGGAATGTGAGGCCCTGTGCACCAGAATGGCCATCATGGTCAACGGCAGATTCCGTTGCTTGGGGAGCGTTCAGCACCTAAAGAATAGGTAAAATGACAAGTCCTTTCACTGATGCATATGAAACAAGCCAATACCTACCAAGTGTGCTCTGTGGCTTTAAATACAGTAAATTGCTCAAATGATGTATTGATATATTTTTTATTTTACTATTTTTATCCCCCCTAATTCATAATGTTTTAACTTTTGTGTAAATCTAGATGTATTTGTTTATAATTCTTAACTATACTTTTTTTGTATGGTTTTGTAATCATTTGAAAGGGGAGGTGCCTTACAAGCCTCTCAGTTTTTTTTTTTTTTTTTTACCTCTCCTGAAATCACTTTGTGTAACGGCTTTCCTTATGCGAAAGAGAGTCGGACCAAAATGCGGCGTGGCTATTTAGATTCATGTTTAATAAAAAAACAACTAAACACAAACACTACAAAACAAGAAACGTAACACGAAAACCGAAACAGCCTATACTGGTGCAAAGTAACACAGACAGAAAAAAGGACAATCACCCACGACACACTCAAAGAATATGGCTGCCGAAATATGGTTCCCAATCAGAGACAACGATAAACACCTGTCTCTGATTGAGAACCACTTCAGACAGCCATAGACTAAGCTACACTCCCAATACCTGTGAAAAACCAAGACAAAAACACACCACATACCAAAACCCATGTCACACCCTGGCCTGACCAAATAAATAAAGAAAACACAAAATACTAAGACCAGGGCGTGACACTTTGTTTGCCTTTTAAACGCTCATCTTATTTTCTTGTGAGCCAAAAGAATGATAAAATAATTCTCACCTTGTCCCCTCCCCAATATTTTCTCCTTCCCTCTGTCTCTCCAGGTTCGGAGACGGGTACACCATCATCCTGCGTGTGGCGGGGGCGGACCCTGACCTGCCGCCGGTGATGAAGTTCATTGAGAGCGAGCTGCCGGGCAGCACCCTGAAGGAGAAGCACAGAAACATGCTGCAGTACCAGCTGCCCTCCTCTCTCACCTCCCTGGCACACATCTTCAGCATCCTGGCCAAGAACAAGGACCTGCTTCGGATAGAAGACTACTCTGTGTCGCAGACCACACTGGACCAGGTAAGACGCCATCCGTCACTGATTTAAGGTTTTGTGGTCAAGAGTTGTTTTCGTTGAGGTGTGATTGTGGATTACAGCACTATGCATGTTTGTCTTCCTGCATGTTCTTTTATTAGTAGACTGGACATAGCATCATGTACGCTATTGAGGATTGGGATGCACATTGATAATAGCTTACACACCCTCTTCTCTACCAGGTGTTTGTGAACTTTGCCAAGGACCAGAGTGACGATTACCACTCAAAAGACAATTCAGTTAAGCGCAAAGAGGCGGTGATGGACACAACCCCGCTCAGCTCGCGGCAGGCTGAAGAGAAGCTCGCCGAGGAGAGGCTAAAGGAGAGCTTGGTGTGAGCAAACAGACACCATCTTCCACCCAAAACTGGAACCCGCAAACAGTGTTGGACTGAGTTTATGTCCTTGTATTATTACAGTAGTATTTTAACGTTTTAATTCTTCAGCCAGGTGTTGCCCTCGGAAGGGCCCGGCTGGAAAGCTCAATGCAAAGTTTCCCAATCGTGCTGAAGTGAGTTGAGGCCCAGAGAGCCCTTCACGATAGTCATTAAGGAGAAAGAGTATTAAACTTGGAATAACTGCCATAATTCTATCCTGTGCTTCAGCAGACGTTATGCAGTGTATATTTTTAAGGAAACTGTGTTCATTTGTATAATTCCAATTAACTGGTTTCTACCAATGATAGGAAAATAATTCATGGTCTGTTTTTGGTTTTGTTCTCCAAGACCAGAATTACATGATGAAGAATCCCAATCATTTCTGTGGCCAAGGGCTGTACTGTAGAATCTGAATTGGTTTGATTTTGTTTTGAAAGATGTACCTTTTATTTATATATCAAGGAATAGTTTAATTTTGTTTGGCTAAGTACATTGTGGCATTACTGTAATTATGAATGTTCTTCCTTGTAGTTCAGTACCTTACTATGTAGTGGACTCAGCCATTTTGAAACACTCCAATTGCAGAGACTAAGTACACTTTTCAATGTACGATATGCAAATAACTACAAGATAAATATATATAAAAAAACATTTTATAGCTTTTACAGAAAACTAAAAGATTTGTTTGTGGGTTAAGACACATTATCAACATTTGCAATGAATACCTCAACACAACATACCACAGTGCCCTGCCAGACAAACTGCTAAGGATACTTCAGTATTTTCACCACCTAACCACTAGGTGAAAACAGAAACATTCCCTCCATGGGTTGATAATAGTAAATCGAGTAACATCATCATGGACACTGGAAGGGACCAATCGTGCCGTGTCAGTTTTGAACTCCTGTCATAACGCGTGACCTGGAAGCTTGTCATGTATCGTTGCAGAGACCGGTGCAGTCAAGTGCCATTTTATTGTGAAATTCATTTTGTGGTCATTCGGGTGAAATTGACTCAGTATTTTGAAACAAAGCTTGCCTGAAATGAGGGCAGTTCAACATTCCAAGCACTTTATTTGTGGTGTTAATTGGAATATTGTTTTTGCACTGGAATTTCCACAGACTGTATACAATTGTTTGTTTTGTTTTTGATCAAAAAGAAAGAATCCTACAAAGAAAATTATTTATTTAATAGCTGTTTGTTTTTAATGTATTGAGAAAGGCTGTGGAAATGTCTGTTACTCGCCCTGTACAATACTTATTTACACAATAAAACCCAGCAAATCATCAGTCCTGGCAAGTGTTTTCCATTCTCTTAATCTTGTGTCAACATGGCCGTAAACTTAATCCTGTCCAAAACCACATTTTAGCAGAATGTTTCATTTTGAAATATGTCTTTATTGGTCATACATCTTCTCATAACCTTCTTATTGACAAAGGTTACAGAAAAGCGCATTCTAGTCCAGACAAGTATTCATGTGGTATGTACATGATGAATAAGGCACAATTATCTATACCTATTAATATAGTATGAATGGCGCTTGTAACGCCAGAGTAGTGGGTTCGATTCCCAGGACCACCCATATGCAAAACGTATGCACGCGTCTAAATGTAATATATTATAATACATATAATATAAATCTAATCCATTACTAATATAACTGTTTGATTCAGGACAGAGACATTTCATAACAAGCAGTTCTTTACAACATATAAATGCATTTCACAAGAGCCATCTATTGTTAAGACTGAACAGTCCTCAGTAGAATGAAATAAACATTGTTATAGCCAAGGTCCTAATTATACTTGGTTCTGAGTGACATATATTGATATCAGTACAACATTCATAATTACAATTAATACATTGTTTGAGTGCAACTGTCATCACATTTAGATGATATGATCACCATTGGTTGATTGATTTAAGAAATCTCAGTAGCATTTTATAACCTCTACTTAGGTCTATAAACAGTGTAAGACTCATAGGTTTAGTCCCTTTAATCCTGGGTTTCAGTGTGAGATCACTTGAGGGGAGAGTAGGGGCAGGGGAACATGAGTTTGCTCGTCTGCGACTCCAGATAGGTCACACTCTCCCTCACTTTGGGGAGAGAGATTTGGAAGAGTGCAGGATAGAAAGTAAAATGTGAATAGAGCTGTCAAAATTCCCTTTTCTTCTTGGATTAAAAGGGGAATAAATTGAAGGGCTTACCAGCTGCCACCACCCTGGCATCACCATGGGCTTTGTGGCGTACTGCTGCCCGTTGGTCCGGACTCTCATACCACCACAGAGCATTGACTGGCAAACAAGGAGAAACCCCATTCTGCCTCACACTCTTGCATTCATATTATAATATCAGTGTTGTTACACATGTGTTAGATCATTCCATCCTGATAATCATTGACCCGATTGTTACTGTACCTTTGTTGAGCCGTCCAAACTCGCTGTGAAAGACCCCGACCAGGTGGGCATGCCCCCCGGCAGCGTGGGTACTGACTGCAGCCTGGAAGGCCTCCCCCCACACTGCTGGGCCTCCTGGCCTCATCTGGAACGATGCCAACTCATATACCCCTGAAACACACACAACGCCCTTAATAATATGCAACATATCCAACTATCATCATTTCTTAAACCAACCCCTAGCCTCTGCAAATGCTTTAAATCGAGCTCAGTGGTTTGGCAGAACACTAATTCTAGAGCAGTTAACTGAGTGCATTCAACTGTCGAGGGTGATGCAACATAGCACTACAGATCTGTGTTGAAAGGAACTTTTTCTTAATTGGAACACAGTGGTTTTGTTTACCAAATCAATATGAATGTCATGTGCTTTACGTTTCAAAAACCCATTTTAAAATGAGGCTAAACTCCTCCCTGTGGGAAATCACTCATTTACATTTCAATCAGTAAGCAGACGCTCTTATCCAGAGCGACTTACAGTTGCAAATTAGGTTTAAGTGCCTTGATCAATGGCACATTGACAGATTAGTCACCTAGTCAGCTCGGGGAATTCAAACCAGCAACCTTTCGATTACTTGCCCAACATGCTAAGAAGCGAGGCTACCTGCCACCACCTCTTTTGGGTAAACATGGCTGATTTCATTTCCTGCTAAAAACACAAGGTGCTGTCCTGTACTTACAAGAAATAGAACTACTCTAAAAAGATTAGTGTTGTCCAAGGAAATAAACACAAAAGGTCAATGCACACGCACAAATACACACAAACAAAGGAGGGAGAAGTTCTGTTTTTTTGTCTTGGGACAACTAAACTCAAACCGTGTCAGACAAGAGGGTAATTATTTAACTCAGCTACTCACCACCTTCCTTGGGTGGCCTGTCCACCTTGCTCCAGGGTACCAAATACGTGACCTCGTTGTCCTGAGACATGAGCATGGGCATGGCCTTGGAGATGTACTCCTCAATCCATTTGGGGTCCTGAGCCAAGGATGCGCGCACACCTGCCCGCTGAGCATAGCTGTCTACATAGCAACACAACAACAGGAGAGACAGTGAGATATACTGACGATACAATGGCTTATTTTACATTGTTCTCTGGGCTTGAGTTCATGCAGGTTCCCTTAGAGTCAATTTAGGATTCCGAAATACAAACATGAGTGCTTGCTTATTGTAGGTGAATATCCATTTCTTTATACAATTTCAATGTACAGTATTTCCTGAGTTGACTGAATTACACATGGACTGGTTCTCAAAGCCCTAGCTTGCTCTCAGCCTCCTCCTCACCATACTTCCAGATGTGGAAGACCTGGTTCAAGCCTCCGTACTCTACACTCCAGTAGCCCAGGAGCTCGGAGTGAGCAGTACGCAGGTGGATCTTCTCATTGGTCAGCTTGAGGAAGGCAGCGTTCTTCTCTGGAAGGATTCTGTAGGTACGGAATTCATAGAAGGTCCCTTGTTGCTGTTGGGGGCCAGTGGAAATACAGTCTAGAGCCTGACAGGAGAGAAGTACAGTCACTGCTGACACCCTGTGTTCAATGTGGGTTTTAAATTAATTCTATGGGAAGCGAATTTTGCTGAGACAGATTAAAGTACACGAACAAAAACGATTGATTTCAAAGTTTAATAAACAATAGAATTGTTTGCACAGGAACTACTTTTAATAATTTCCACTCAACATTTTACAAAAACACATTTACAGGAAGAAATTTGCATATCCAACGTTTGGCAACAGAATAAAACTGAAGGAGATTTTACAGAAATTCTGTTAACAAACTTTGAATCTGCAGTTTTTTTTAATGTACTGTGTAAACTGTTCAAAGTAGTCGTTGTGCATAGTATGGCTTGTTAAACCTTGAAATTAACATTTGTTTATTTAATTGTTTTAAAGAAATTGGGAGTCTAAGCATAATTCCGTTACCATTGAATTAATTGTCCATTACTGACAGCATGAAATTCTAATAAGATACTATATGTATTCTAATTTCTCTCTTCATTTCATGTTTTTTTTGCTTGAGGGACCCAGCTGGATACTTTATTCAATGTCATGACTTAAATGTGAGTTTTAGTCAAACCTTTGGTGTCGTCTTTCCGCTATTTATCACGTTAAATTAATCTTAAACTAATTGCCTACTCCTATGAGCAAAACTATTCTGGTCCTGTTTCCCGATAACGATGGAATTTAGGCTAACCGATGTTTTATTGATGCATCGTTCCTTCAACCGCCCGAGATACATGTTTCCCAAAACACCACGCAAATACATCGTTGGAGCATGTGTCGATACTGGTATGATCGAAAGAAAGGGAGTGCTGTTCACGGGTCAGCTTTCTGAATGCAAATAGAACTTCTACATTTGAATTATTTCATAATACTGACGACGGATCAGGTTCTAGAAAAATATTACTATTTACGGCTACAAATATTGACGTATCTTATTGCTTACCCAATAAAAATGCCCTAAATCACGGATTTGACACGTCATTGCGCACAGTTAGGCTACGCATCATAAAATAGAGACACAAATTACAGACTTTCGCTTGTAGCAAAATATAACTAAATTGATTGAACATGGAATGTATTTCAATATGATTTAAATAGGTCTACTGTTTATATTTTTAATGCAGTCATCTCAGTTTTAATTTGAAGCATATTTTTCTACTTCACTTGTTTGTATCAATTGCAAAGACATTGGTAACTTTGTATTTGTAGTGAACTTTGTTCTGAGGTTATCTGCGGTCACAGACTGATAAACCCAATATTTAGCGGAGATATTCTGTGTAGCCTATAGGCCTAAAGTGACGCGGTAGGGCAAAAAAAGCATATACGAGGCACTTGGCTTTTCTACGAGTGGTCGGAGGCAAAAATTAGACTACAAGCGTGTTCAAGGGCAACGTTAACGATGGTTTTGGGAAACAGCTCGGAGATTGAACATAGCTTTGAGATGCTTTTGGAAAACCGGGCCTTGGCGTTTTGGAATCAGTTTGCTACCCAACTTTTCATTCAGTTTGGTCCAAAGGTCTGTCGTACATTGGAGTTGGTGACTTCTTCCAGTCTAAAATGTCTGCAGTGTGCATGAATTATATTGCATAACGTTACTCGTACTCTTGCTTCGAAAATCTAAGACAATCTTACATTATTATGCAAAGTTAGATATGGTACATTATAAAACAAGTCACACACTGTATCCTATAGGTCCATTGTAAATAAAACATAACATGCATGACATTCTCATAGAATGACTTAATGAAGTTAAGGCAATAATTTGTCAAACGACGTGAAATTAATAATAGTGCCATCTGCCGACCGGTTGGGCTACATACACCGAGGGCAAATCTCTCCTTGTTTCCAAGATTTCGCAATACCACGCGGATATTGCAACAACAAAAAAAGCGTTTGCATAGATAAACAAACTCACATTGACTTTTGTCAAACCTGGTGACTGTTAAGCTACAAACTTGAACTTTTAAAATAATGTTAACAATCGATTTGCATTGGAATTTGCCCTCATCCCACTGTCAAAATAGACCAAATTATAATAGTCCAAACTTACCACGTCACCATTTTTCAAACAAATATTTTCTATAAGCCTTGACGATCTGCGAAATGAATTTCTTACTGTAAACATTTCGCTTGAAAGTTTTTATAATAACACTAGTGTCACAAAAAGTAACCAAGAGCACCTTGCGAGTTCAGTCAGAGAGAATGGCAGAGCGAGACGTTTCACTCTCGTCCAAATCTGTACAAAATAATGAATTTATTTGGGTTTCTTTTGGACCTAAACTCCATCGCCTGTCTTTGTTGGGCGGAGACATTAGCATATCGTCATTATTTACAAATCTCTGGTTCAGTAAACTGTTTTTGAGCTGTCCGAAGAGGCGAAGCGGGAGGATTTACTCCGCCCAAAAAGGATTTACTCTGTCCTTTTTTGCATGGAAGTCTATGAGAGAGTGTCGAATATAAGTTTAGTCTGTTACACATATGTTCATGTATAAGTGGATGCACGTGGCCTTCCGGCGACTTTGAGAAAAACAACTCAGTTATTGAAAAGTGAAAGACTAAATTTACATACATGGGCTGCTTTAGTGAATTTCAGATGTCTGGAATAGAAAAGGCAGAAATAAAACAATTCAATAAACATTCGCAGCCAGTCATCCAAAACATAGCCCTATGCAGTCGTTAAATTCTTATAGAAGAATTTAACATAAGCCTGTTGTTCACACGCGCATCTGTCCTCTCATTGGCTAGAATGGTCCCACCTGATCTCACTTGCCTACGCTCAATTGTGGACATGTATTTCCATTGTTAGAGCGGTCACTCGGCTATCTTGTCAATATCATAGATACTCTTTGGCGTTGTGCAGTTGTAGACTACGGAAACCGAGAGAAGCTCAAATTTAGAGATCCATGAAAAACATACTCCTTTGAGCTACCTTTCAGATCTCAATGATGGTCCAAGGGAGAAGATAAAATGTAATTTGGTAACGCATAGGAATAATGAAATATGACATGTATATCCACACTTGGGTGAGTTAAAATATTATGAATAATAAAGTAAAATTTGAAAAGTATAATTTACTATTCCGAATATTTAATCCAACCAGATTAATACTACCCCCTCTCGAGTCTGATTCATCTCAAACTTTCGTCCTCCCTGTCACAAAATTTTAGGATTTAGGGAAAGAGGAATACATAGTCAATTGTACAACTGAAATCTGTCTTCCACATTTAACCCAACCCCTCTGAATCGGAGAGGTGCGGGGGATGCCCTAATCGAAATCCACGTCTTCTGCGTCCGGGGAACAGTGGGTTAACTGCCGTGCTCAGGGGCAGAACGATAGATTTTTTTTACCTCGTCAGCTCGGGGATTCGAGCCCGCAACCTTTCGGTTACTGGCCCAACGCTACCTGACCGTATTGAGCCTTCTGTGGCAAAATTATTATATAAATCATATTTGATTGACTGTACATAGTAGAAGTCATGTGAATGAGAGCCTCGTTAGCATTAGCACAAAGACATTGGGTTTGTCGACGTTGCAGCCGACAGTGCAGGCGACTCCCGATTGACTGAGCTACAAATCACCATGCATCTTTAATAACTACTCATTGTTATTTGTAGATCAGTCAAGCAGTCACCATTTACTCACATTGCATCATCGATTTGATGCTCTCGAACACGGCCAATATAAGTATACATACAGGTGAAAACAAGACCAGGTTATGTTGTTGTGGGGACCAACATATTACAAAATTGGTACAAATTCAGTGAACATAATGTACGGTCTTTAATTCAGTGCTTTAAAAAAAACGCATTACATAGTAAGGTTTGATAGTTTCTCTTGGTCAACATGTATGCATTTCAGCATCAACAACCAGTGTCACACCCCCGTTTTTATTGGGCGCTCAGCAATATTTAGGCAGTAGGAATGTTCATCCCTTAATAAAGGCATAGACAATAGGGGGGCTCTGCCGTAACTGCTGCTGGCGGGCTGGTCAGGTGCAATGCCGTCAAAACATCAGCTTTACCCAACACAGGGTCACATTATTTCACAGACAAACAGACGCGACCTCCACTATATGACAACGCCACTCCATCCACAGGGACTAAACCAACAGCAGACCTTGAGCAAGGCACATCGCAGATAATACAGTAGCAAAGACGACATCATAGAAATTATAGTGTACTTTTGGAGCTGCATTCAGTAATTGGACCTATACCAACTATTGTTATCAGTTGAATTGGATCTCTTTTGGTCAGACCACATGAACATGATTGGGAAAACTCTTTTGCTAGTCTGCCTGGCTGTCTTCTTTTCTGCAGGTAAATACATTAATCATTTATATGAACAAAATGCCTGCCTATTCTGTACATAATTCATGTTTCATTTCCATTTAGGAACAGTAGTTTGTCAAAACATGACAGATTGTACTGTTCATTAGCAGTTATGATAATAAATGATAGGTAGTAAAGCATAATAGGTTAAATTCTACTTGTGGTTATATGTCACATTAGTAGACGCAGCAGACCAGTCCAGACTCTACAGGAGGGTGAGGCTTCCATTACAATATTATCATTACAGTTCCCTTTACTAATGTGGCAACTCCAAATGAATTCATGAGAATGTCCATGCATGACTATAGACAACCAGGATTGGTTTAGTCTTCCAGGTGGCAAGATGATATCATCTTGAAATGTTATTTTATTCTTTTACTAGCCATCTTGTGGGGATATGAGCCAATCCCAGGCATGCCCGCTCAACTACTCCCCAGTGTGCGGTAATGATGGAAACACTTATCCCAACGAGTGTTCTCTGTGTGTTCACCGGCTGTGAGTCTACCATATATCAGTTTAATTATCCTGAAATGTTTCCTCTCTAATTGTTTGGGTGTGCTGCTCATCTCTGTAACACCCCCAGCGTCATCCACGCACAGTTGTACATTTTGTTATAGCCAGTAAGAACAGGGTGGTGCTACATTTGCCTGGTTGCAGGATCTGAACAAAGAGATCTGGTGACTAGGCAAGTGATTTTCTACTCCACCTATGAAAAAAGATCTATAGAAAACACAGAATTAGTCCACTGGAAAGCTTTATAAGAGACGTTTTGCTTGCTTTAAAAAATCTTACTGGCTGTTTCTTTCTGTGTCTCTCTTAAGGGAAACCAATGCAGACATCTTGATAGTGAAAGACGGAAGTTGCTGAAGAGTAGCCTACTCAAGTACAGATGATTCCGCTGTGAATGTGATTATCATCACATTTATCTTTGATTCTTTCTGTGATTGTAGAAGTAGTTTTTTATGGAACACTCATGCACAGTACACACACAATCATTTATAATCATATTGATTTGTATTCAATCTTAACATTATCTTTGTAAAGAATAAATCGATTTCAGTCCCAGCTCCTGTGGAATCTTTTATCATTAAATGTCCAGATGCTCATTATTGTGTCCACATGGTTTGTTTATTTGTTTGTGTTATATTGTCCTATTTTTACGTCATTATTCACGTAGTATGTTGATTGGAATACAATACACAATATATTACACCTACAATACATTAAAGTCACATTCTTAGTAGTAGGAACTTGTAGTAACCACATGGGTGAGCTACAACAAATATACTTCCGTTTTTGCTTTTTCTTCCTCGATTTCCTGTGTCACATTTATTGTTTCCCCTATCAGAAGTGCACATTTGCAGACATGCTGAGTTGTTTCAAAGATAAAGTTGGTGATGTTTTATTACCAGGAGATGTATTTTCTTTTCAAATGCCTGAAAGGATCACCGACAGCAAACCCGAGAAAGTTGTTTGTGGACCAGGGCTTCGGCGAAACGGAGATGAAGTTCTCGTTTGCAAAAGCGGAATCCTTCGACATAAACAACCGAATCTGTACTGGATAGACTCTCAGCAAAGGAGGGTATGCATCTTGAATAACTGATAAATAGCTACCTATCTAGATACCTAGCGATATCATTCAGGGTCAGATTCATTATATGCGTTTGAAGAAGAAACGCACGATGCGTTGGTAACCACGTGTTTTACAAAGAAAGGCGCGTGCCTATGGTATCTCTGCAGAGTATGGCTACTATATTTAGTTAGCTAACGTTACCATCTTTGTCACAGTAAACAGACAATTCACAACCCCAATACAAATATGGTCTTGGCAGGAATGAGGTAAAAAGGTTGGTGAAATTGATGGCATGCATGAACATTTTGCACTCTAGTACCAGACTTGGACTTTTTTGTGACAAATATTCCACCTGACAGAATCCCCATCTCTTCGCGTGAAAGCGTTGACACTCATTCTTCATTGCTGCTAGTTGAAATTTCTGCTCTTCACTCCGTCAGTTTAGCCTACATTTCACGGATCTTAGTAAGAAAGTATTTTTTATTTGTGTCCTTCAAGGCAGCTGTCAATGATCAGTTAGGCTGCGTTTAATTTTATGGTGTTTTGATCGAGGGGGGAGGGGGGGGGCACTAGTAATGCCTGCAGATCAGTTTTCAGTGAAATGTAGCCTAAACTGACAACGGAGTGAAGAGCAGAAATCCCAACTAGCCGCGCGTTCACGCGAGGGCGGGGGGCAGAATTCTGTCAGGAGGGAGATTTTCGGCACAACACAGGCAGTGTCCTTTTCAAGTAAGTTATGGACTCGCTGTTTATTTCCTTTCGCCCAGTATGTTCCAGGAAAGGGGGAGAGTGTGATTGGCATCATAACTGCCAAGTCAGGTGACATCTTCAAGGTGGATGTAGGGGGGAGTGAGCAGGCGTCACTCTCCTACCTCGCCTTCGAGGGGGCTACCAAGAGGAATAGACCTAATGTGCAGGTCAGTATTGCCACAAACACTTCTTTATTCTTCCAGGAGGAAGGCTCACTATTTTACAACTTGACGTTAGATGGTTCTTCACCCTAAAAAGTAGTCTATGGGCCAAGAGAAAAGGTCATCCAGGGCTGTTCTTTTAAACAGCCACTACAAACTTCAGCTAACAATCAATTGCAGGCATGTGAGCACGTAAAGAAAGTCAAATTCACCTGAAATCAATTAAATTTAAAGTTTGATGGCACTAGTCTTTCTCAATTTTGTTTCTGTGGTGCCGTTGCAGGTGGGGGACCTGGTGTATTCTCAGTTCATCATTGCCAACAAAGACATGGAGCCGGAGCTGGTGTGTATAGACAGCTGTGGACGAGCCAACGGGATGGGGGTGTTTGGAGCAGGCGGGCTTCTCTTCAAGGTGTCCCTAGGACTTGTACGCAGGTATGTCACAATAATAAAACTAGTCTATGGTCATTTAGCAAGTGTTATTCAAAACAGCCTCACAGTTAACATTCAGCATATGATCTACATCTAAACATTCTGTAATGTTGCACCACTCAACACGACCCTGGTTCTGAATAGTAATTGTCCTCTCTTTATCCAGGCTGCTGGCACCCCAGAGTGAGATAGCCAAGGACCTGGAGAAGATGTTCCCCTTTGAGATCGTGGTGGGGATGAACGGGCGGGTGTGGGTCAAGTCTAAGACTATCCAGCAGACCCTCATCGTGGCCAACCTGCTGGAGAGCTGTGAGAACATGACAGCCCAGCAGCGACAGACGCTCTTCAGAAGGGTGGCCGACGGATCCATCTAGGCTAGGGGACCACTCTGCTCTGGAGAAGGATGTTCGAGAACTGTCTGAATTAATGGGGTTTGTCTCAATCATTTGAAGGCAAGGAGGCATTGGTGTGGTAGTCTCCTTTCCTTGTCTCCTCTCCTGACTACTGAGCTAAAAGTGGTGAATGAATCACAACTGAGTGATGAATGCAGTGTAGTTGAAACTTATCAAGTCAAAGGGGATTTTGACCCCAGTGTGTTTGCGCTGTGTGAATAATCCTATTTTTTTTATTACGTCTTTTGTTCGTCAACTACATTTGAGAAATAAATAATTAATCTCGGTTGATTAAAAATAAGAGCTCCTGTTCAAACCAGTCCACAAGGAGTCACCACTTTCAGTTACCTTTGCTAGCATGATAACTGGAACCACTGATCTAGTAGCCCATATTGGTCATGCCAACTGTAGAGGCATAAACAATTATTACTACACATAACATTGTCCACATGGTTTTTTTCATGCATTGATTCAATTATCAGAAAAAAAGTTAGTGTCTATGCATAGATAAGGGGGCAATGCAAACAGTCTGGGTAGCCATTTGATTAGCTGTTCAGGAGTCTTATGGCTTGGGTGTAGAAGCAGAAGCCTCTTGGACTTGGTGTTCCAGTACCGCTTGCCATCCGGTAGCAGAAAAAAGTGACACCGCCTGGTATAGAGGTCTAGATATAGATATGAGCAACTTGGTGTGAGGTGATACTAAGAATTGGCTTATGATGATGCCATGAACGGACTGGACTGGCTACCATTGGCTCGTGCTGCCATGAATTCCAGCAATTGACAAATACCAGCCCCTTCTCGCTGTATTGAGATGAGACAGATGAGGAAGGTATAAAGTTAAGCTTCATGACAAATACTGGTCCCAAGGGCACCAAGTCTGCCATCTGTGGCTACACTTAGGAGAGAAAAAAATTGTTACAAAAGTGTTCTTCGGCTGTCCCCATAGGGGAACCCTTTTGGGTTCCATGTAGAACCGTCTGTGGCAAGGGTTCTACATGGAACTCAAAAGGGTTCTTCAAAGGGGTCTCCTATGGGGATATCCAAAGAACCCTTTTTGGTTGTAGATAGCTTCCTTTTATCTAAGAATGTGCCTCACCGCCAGGACTTTCTCCGCCTGCGAAACCGAAGTACATCATTATGTGGTAGATGGAATGGAACGCATGGAAGACATGTGAAACAGGGAGGTGTATCTATTCAATCTCCACATGACTATTTGTTTTCTTACCTGCTGGTGTAACTCCTGGGTTTTCAAAAGGAAGATTTGCGCTAGGGTTCCTGCAGGTTCTGTACATGGAATGATAGGGTTGCATTAACATTATATGAATAGTAGTTATTTTGGATTACAGTCAACGTCTGGTAAATGCAACTTTATTGCACTAAAACAGATTAAGTACACTTCAGATACTGTAAGTGTAATCAGGAGTCGATTATGGAGCAATGTTAACATACCTAGTTTGACGTTTGTATCGCCGTTGAAATTAGCAGACATGGGGCTGTTAAAAAGCAACAGGGACAAGCATACACTGAGAACACGTGGAAATCTTGGACTGTGATGACGTCAATGGAAAATCTCATGACAGGGTCATCATCCCATTTCCTCATAATGAGCGAGAGAATAAGAGAAAAAGATGGAAGAATAAAGTGAGTGTGTTAGTAAGTGTAGTAGTTTCCAGCTTCCTCAATCAAGAAGGACTGTGTGTGGTCTGCCAGTGTGGAATCATGCAACGTTGCATCAGCCAGAAGTACATGGTTGTGGGCACATACCTCAGTTGCAACAAATAAAATTAGTGCAAGATCAGCTAAACTGTAGGGGGAAATTAGTCAAAAAGCTCCAAGAATAAAGTGCCAGGATTGGTCAGTATGAATGTAATAACATTATGTAACACCTATTCCTGAGTAAGCAGTGTACTTGGAAGTGAAAAGAACAGAGGAAAATATGAAGTAGCTAAGTTGGTAGAGCATGGTGCATGCAACATCAGGATAGTGGGTTTGATTCCCAGGACCACCCAGACTTAAAATGTATGCACGCATGACTAAGTCATTTTGGATAAAAGCAACTGCTAAATGGCATATGATAATAATATAAATACAAAATAACAGTCTTTACATATTTTTCAAAGAAAAATACTGCTATCTAGGAGTGCTTTCTTTACATCCTAAAGTAGTTCTGTCTTAACCCTTCATAATGACATCATCACCCAGCTCTGATTGGTCCTTTCACAATGACAGTGTCATATCGGTGAGAGAAAGTGTCTTGCCCTGCGGTATTCCAACCATGTCTTCCCAGTCTGCATATCCCACAAATCCTTGTTTGTGTCCTCGGGGACCAGGGAAGTAAAAGGCAGTGCACCGTGGACCACAAGCTCAGGGCCAAAGAAAAGTCTCAGAGAGGGATTAGTATTAGCTTAAGCCAGAAATCAAAACTCCTCACCAGCCTCAACAATAAACAAGAACATGTCAGAGTCCTCAGACTAAGACAATGGCACTCTGTGTCAACCAGTGTAATTGGGTGTTACATGAAGAAATGGACATTGGCCATGGGCTTTGTGGCTGTAACAAGCTTGCTGTTACATAAGGTTGTTATAATGTATACATAGCCGGATTTGAGCACGTTAGAGAATGGGCTCTCCAGATTCCCCTCTTTCCCCTCACAGACCAGAGGCAGAGACTGTCTAGAATTATCTTTGATCAGCAGTATTCTAAGCCAGTGAATCCTCAGAAATACACATAACTCATATGTATGTCTATAGCTTGTCTCTTCAGCATGTGTTGGCATGATACTGGATGGTGAGGCATGTAGCCCAGTAAACTGCAAAAAGTAGCATCTTGGCATAAAAATGGTTCTCAGGTTGCATGAACTTTACTAAAGTGATATTTTAACTTAAAGTACTGGAAGTATAATAAATACCATGGCTTAATAATATCCCAGGTTTAAAAAAAATATGCTTGTTATATTATATAACATTTTTATATGTTAAATGAAAGTTTGGGAACTGCTGAAGTGGAGTTTGGAGGAGAGGTATGTTTGAAAGGAAACAGTCTGCCACATGTTAGACCGCTTCAACGTGACATGGTGCTGTAGGAAAGGACTCCCAAAGAGGCAGTTACCAGGTTCTCTTCCTTTATTTCTTTCTGTGGGCCAGGCCTAGAGTGGGTCACCTCATGGATCTTAAGTCCTCACTGAATTTTGACTGCAGATGAATAACACACATTATTCCCTTCCGCTCTCTCCTCATCTTGTTCCTCCATTTCATACACGGCACTCTCCTCCCTCACCCTCTCCTCCTTTCCAGAGATTTCCACTTTCGTTTCCCAAGTGCTCCTAAGAGACAAAAATATGTGGACTGACAAACCCATGCTTCTGGCTCGCCCTTTATAAGTCTGACCATTTCCAATTGGACTGACAAACCACTGGTTTTTGTTCCTCCGTTAGAAGTCTGACTGTTTCTCCGTGTTCTGGAGCTATCAGCACTGATGATGTAAAGAGTGAAAACAATGAGAAAAGAATTCTCCATTACCTCAAGATAAAGGTAGAGATACTGATTCCATCCCAAATCCACCCATACTCTCTTTGCACGTATGACGACCATAAGGTTTGGATAGGTGTAAGGCAGTAATACAGAGGACATTCTACCCAGCCTATAAAAGAGCAAAGTAGAACCATATTGATTTGATCCATCTGATTCTTTCAGCCCTCGAAGAGCACCAATATTAGAGGCTGGGGGTTCCTTACCCAAGGGCTGAGGGGTGTCCTTGTTGAAGCAGCTCCTCCCGCTCAGTCTCCGGTGCCGCTAGGAGAACCCTGAGTAGGCGCCTGTCACTCTCCATCTGGTTGGTCACTCCTCTGCAGACCCCAGCCTCTGTCTGAGAGACACCACCTCCATTTACAGGGACTTATTCATCTGCAGATCATCAGCCAACAAAGTGGTGTTATACAAAATAGTATGTGTCTTTACTGGCGCATTATTATAGAGACAACTGTTGTGTGGCTACTCACAACTGGTGTGATGATTAGTAAAACCTGACTTCTACTGGTTCACAACCCCTTTCAGTTTTCTGTTAGCCTTATCAGGTGAGGCCTGGGTTAGATACTACCGAGACGTCTGGCAAGATTACATGCTTCTGTACAAATACGAAGTGTAGAAGGAACCACCTGAATCCATTTTGGGTGTGAATCCCTGTACCAGTTTAGTTGGTCTGGTCTTCCATGGCTCCACCTGCTTGCTGCCATGTTGCTCTGCCTGTGTGGTCAGTCTCTCTCTGTGTGTCTCCTGGAGGCTGAAGCGTTCCTAATACAGCTGGGAGTGGAGGGCTTCCATACGGGCCTCTGAAGCATCCTTACCTGCTCCACCAAACCCCGCTAGGCGCTAGACTCCTCCAGCAGATGCTCAAGGTTGTCTCGCTCCTGAAAACACCAACAGTTTCTTGGGTTAGGGCCCAAACACAGCAGTCAGCCACCCAGAATTATTTTCTCATGGTGTTTACATGATCGGTGTCAGGGGTGTCAGTTTTGTCATGTTATTAGTGAACAAAAGGATGAGAGTGATTTACTTTCAAATGTTGACCTTTGTCCACTGCTTGAGAAATAAGCTAGGTCGTTGATATTATGGTCCTCTCTCTGACACTAGAGGAACAGTACCGAGTCAATTCTCCTGATTGACAGAGAGGTCAAAATGAAAGATAACATTTCAGTGGACAAATGACTTTCATAGTGGGCAGATTTCATTACTGCCAATGGGAGGATAGTTTCCTATGCTTATGAAGGGTTTACAGGAGTCAAGCTGTCCTTATGGGCCGATGGTCCATTCCTGTGGAGACACTTTCCCCCAGAACAGAAAACCTGGTCCAGTTGGGCGCAAATGATCTCCAAGTCCAACTTTAACCTGCCCACTCTGAGGACATGAGACAGAAAAGTCCTGGGAAACATACAAAAAGAGAAAGCCCCCCCCCCCCCCCCCCACACACCCAAATGTTTTTATTATTATTTAACTAGACAAGTCAGTTAAGAAGAAATGTCTTATTTACAATGACGGCCTAACCTGGATGACGCTGGGCCAATCGTGCGCCGTCCTATGAGACTCCCAACCACGGCCAGTTGTGATACAGCCTGGAGTCAAACCAGGGTCTGTAATGACGCCTCTAGCACAGATGCAGCGCCTTAGCCGGCTGCGCCACTCAAGAGCCCAATGATCCACTACACTGATCAACAAGCACCATAATTATTCATTACCTTCTGTAAAGGTCACCACATGGTGGGATGTAGACATTCCCTGATAACAGTCTGGGATGGAGTTTTACTGGTCGTTTGATCTGCCGAAGATTCAAAACAAGTATCTGTGGGGGAGGCAATTAACAAATATGGGTCAAACTATGGCACAAGTTAGCAGTTACCCTATGAGAAAGGAAATCCACTCAGCTAGGTATTTATTTAGATGTGTCATTAGCCTAAATTCCCTTCCTTTAGAATCCCTGATACAAAATGGAACAAACATAATGGAATGCGGCAAGTGTCATAGGGAGCTGGAAACCTACCCAGTCCATTCATAGATGAGTGGTCATGAAGGACACTGCCTATACTACAGAACAGGTGGCAGCAGCAGCTGTCTATTACCTGGGGTGGTGCATGTCGGCTCCCTCGGCCCATTCTCTGGAGCAGTCGGAGACGGTTTCTGCAGAGCACTTTTGACCCGAGCCAGACTGACTTCCAGATCTCTCCTACGCTGCTCCGAGTCCAGGAGGCCCTGGAGGTCAACCGTCCCAGGTTGGGTGAGTCGAAGTCAGCCAGGTGGTATATCGTCCATGGGGTTGGAAAGTGGAAAAGACTTCAGCCTCTGCTGCCAACCTGTGTCAAAACCCCTGCCCTCCATAACACTGCAGTGTTCACGACACCACCTACAGGTAACAGCTTCAAGCTGGTTGTCTCAACTCACAACTGCATGAGAGACTGATGCAACGATGTAGTAGTAGTTACCTCTCACCTGGATGTTTTTTCTTTCACTAAATAAAATGTAGAAAGCAGTTGGCTTGTCTTTAGTTTGAAAGGTACAGAGGGCTACTCTGCCCGCCCCTACACTTTTGTCCCGTCAAGTGTCCCATTGCACTGTGCATAGGACACGACTGACCAATTCCAACACTGAACATTAACTAAGAGGGCGCTTAAGAGTTTAGCTGGCTGACCCAATGCTTGGACAAAAATAATGGTGTGAGGGGACTTTCAGGGTCAGTTTCCCAGGCACAGATTAATGTTCTCAATTGAGACTTCATTCCAGGGCTTGATCTGTGTCATGGAAACCACCAAGTCTTCGACCCATGTTAATGAATGAGAAGACGTTTACTTAAATATTTAATTACCTAAACATTGCTGCAAGTCAGTATACATTTTTGAATGAAAATGTGAAGAGCCAGCAAAAGATTTACAAAGACATGCATTTGTAGAAATCACAAGCATACACATACATGCACACATTGAATCATAATGGAATCCATGAAGAGAAAAAGGAACAGAGTAATGAAGCCTTGCAGATTAGCCAGCTAACTTTTGTAAAACAAACTGAATTCACACTTGACATACAAAATGCTGGCTCTCAATAAAGGCCATTGTCTATGGGAGGTACACAACCTGGCTTTAGCCAACCTATAAAGACCTTAGTTTAACTCTGAAAGAGCCTTTGGGTGGATTGAGAAAATGAGATAAAAATGGTATGCATTGCACATAACGCATCCCTGCATGCAAGGCATCTCCCATGTCTTTAGAGCGATTGTGTGTGGCTACCAGACAGTGAGGTGGTATGTGGTGATGAGGCCTTTAAGATGTACTCAAGTTGACAACCACTCCAAATTTAAAGTATAGAAATGTGTTGCGTAGAGCTGACACAATCCTCTAGTCACCATGATTGTACACTGTGCTCATTCTATATAAAGGATTTCTATACGCAACGTTCCACCATAGTTGAATAAGCCCACGATATTGGGTTTCCTGGCCGAGCCCATATAGGCTTACAGCTTGAAGAGCAACCCAGTGACGTCACAACCATTCTCTACTTTACAGTGGAAACTATAGGTTGTGTATGTGTATACATATGGCTTGGCTGCTTCATTGGAACATTCACTACAGAATGTACAGTAGGCAGCCAACTATTATCCAGTATCTGGGAAAACACTTTTGGGAAACAGCTGGGGAATTACTGACTATGCTTCAGAGCTTAATGTACACTCATCCCTCCTACTAAATGGTCCAAGGTCCATTGTACAGTATTGTCTCTAAAATTGAGGTCAGTAACCGAAAGGTCACTGGTTGGAATCCCCGAGCCAAATACGTGAAAACTCTGTCAATGTGCGTTTTAACAAGGCCCTTAACCCTCATTGCTCCTGTAAGTCAGTGTCTGATAAATTACTACAATGTCAATATAAAAATGTTGACCAATTAATTTATATTTTCAAGTTTATTTAGGTAAGGCAGAAATGGCAATCATTTTATAGATTCTCCAGACACCAGCACTGATATAATTAAGAAGCAGTCAGGAGAGGAATGGCAAACATTTAAGCCTAAGTATGGACAGCACAATTATTCTGTTCCATCGAGTCAGAAATCTCAATGGCTTTTTTTCTCAAGATTGAGTTACTAACTTTACTTGTGCAACATCATGCCCCATGGCTCACAAGCTTGAGCCATTTTCACTGTATATGAGGATCTATAAAGTACCTGTGAGGAAGACATGGTGACCGTCCAGTTTAAAAACATGCGGATGTCTTTAAGGGTATTGATTACTACGTATTGAGGATACAAAATGCTTGTTTTTCTAACCCTCACACTTCCTTAGACATACACGGACTACAAGAGGATCCTTTTCAGCATAGAACCCACTCTCGTAGACACAAAAAAAGTAGAACGCCAGACACTCATGACAGACAACAGCATGGTAGCATTTTAACTCTGGGCACACACACACGCACAACACCACCAGGCAAATACATTCAGTTACCTATTTTCCACCAGGGAGAGGCCTCCTTAGAGGCTACCTGGAATGGTGTTCTTCACAGGGAAGGGAGCTTCAACAGAGACACTTTCAAGATAGTTCAAATACCCTTAAGGACCCCTTCTCTAATATAACTATCATGGGATTTGGACTTTAAAAAAAAGTATTTTTTGGAGTTCTAGGCCCTTTGATGCTCTATCAAAAGGTTGTGAATGTATCCAAAAGTACAACAATCTTAAGATCATTGTTTGGTTGCCTTTGGAAGAAAAAAAAGTGACTTGGTTGGTTACGGAACTCTACAATTTGAAGTTCAATCTTTGGCCTGAGCACTTGGCATTGAATGGGTTGAAACCTTGCTCGATCAGCAAAGGAATCAAAAGGAATAGCAAATATCTCACAAAAGTGACAGAAAACTACAATGATGCCAAAACAACATCAACAGTACTAGAAAGAAATAGACATAAAATGAATTGAGTGTCCCCGATGCATAGGACAATAAATGAAGAATTTTACAACCACCCGTCAAGACAAAATGGCTCACAAAGGAATTTGTCGCAGCAGCAATCTTCAAAGAGTGTGGAGTACGTACAAGCCTAATAGGAAACCAACAGTGTGTCAATGTACTGAATGTCAACGGTCATTCCTGGTGTCAATGATTTATGGATCCTATAAAGAAAAAGCTGGAATCCCAGTTCAATTCACCATCGGATGTGCAAAGGCCGAAAATAAAGGGAACGTTTGTTTGCTGATCAGATCAGTCATTCTCTGTAGTCCAAAGAGTCCAAGGCATATCATTATTTACAATGTCAAGGCACATTTGGTTACTGCATCCACCACAGATTGGCAAGGCTGTTCATGTTTGATTGGTTCTCTCAGTCTTTTTTTCCCACGTCCACAGTGATTTTGGTGTATAATTGATCCTTCTCCACTTTGACCACTTTGTACGACAGGGTTTTGATGCCGTCTTTGTTCATTGTCTCCCTGGTGTGGGCGATGCGGTCAAACCTGGAACGAAAAACCACAGTTCAACCACAATTCAATATCGTGGTTTAGGAACCATGTCTTTTGTTTAAGGTGTAGCCCATGGCAAACATCTCTTTTGGATTTCACAACAACCGTCACTAGATTAAACATGAAAACTACACGACATCAAACAAATCAAAGTGCTATAGGGAAAAGTCATTACTATAAATATCTACATAGTGATTTCAATAGAGATGAAGGATTAAGTTGCTTTGCGTGATAATAAACACATTGCACGCCAATGTTTTCCCAGACTTTAATATTCTATTAAGGTTGCATCGGTACGGAGAAGAATGTCCAAGTTCAGAAAGTCAGCCAGCGTTAGTGAGAAATGATGTGAAGGGGAACAGTAGCGAGAGAACGGATCTTTGTGTGGAGAAGGAAAGGGGAGCCTGGGGAGGGTTCACCTATTGTTCCATCCCTTCTGCTCTCCTTTACAGATCTGACAGAGCTGGATCGGTGAAAGCAATATAGCTGAAACTAGGTGGACCAAAACACTTACTCTATCAAATCCAGTTTGGCTATATCCCTGTGAAGGGAAGTGAATGAAGACAGAGGCGGTACCATGACAGATTGAAATACCACCCCTGAGCATCGTGCAGGAGTCCTGTTCACAAGGGGGAACCTCACCTCTGAGGGTTGTCTTCATTCCCACCGTCCCGGTTGTGGCGGATCATCCTGCATTTCCCCACGGCGCCGCTGGGCCGTGAGATGGTCATCCCCTTGGAGCTCAGCCTGTTAAAAGACAGCAGCAACATGTGTCAGAACCCCTGTCTAACTAAAACACTGGACCACAGTTCTCAGAGGAGAAAATCTGCACTTTTTTTTTACACTAGAAATAAACATAAAAAAAAAAAGTCTAATAAAAATAGGATAGATGTGAAAGGGAGTAAAACAAGTTCTTTGATTTTAATTCAGTTGCCTCTGGAAGAGATGCAAATTGGCCTTGCTTATTACATAACAGGTCACATTTGTGTAGCTGGGTTCAGTGACACAGCTACAAAAGCTTCCCGAACACCGTGAATAACATTGATCGTCTCTGGAAACATCCAGTCTGCCAGTTTACAGTTGCACAATCAAAATGGATGAAGTGAATTATAAACCAACCCCTACGAAGACCTACGTAAAGCAGAAGAGACAAAAACACATCTTAACACCTTGTGCTGTTGGGCATTTCGCACCAAGGGTGGAGTTGCTCTATAGACCAGCCAAACTGAATTAAATAACAACTATAGGGTTACACATGACTCAAAGACACAGGTCAACAAGGCACAGTATATGTTTTGTAGAGCTAATTTAATGCCAAATCCAGCAAAGCTTGGATCACACTACTGAACAAAACTGGCTCTGGAACAGGAGATACTGTAAATTAAGTTATGCATGGTTCACTTTGTTTCTCTTTTCCACAAAGTACCAGGAGTTGGAACTGGTTCAGGGAACAAAACCGGAAAACAGCATTTTTTCAAGGAACAGAAACGGGAAGAAAGTGATGCATACTGTTATTTTAAAAGCATGTTAACCAGTTAACTTTATTTTACGTTCCAGAAAAAAAAAACGCAAAATCTTTGCCAGTGTTGAGGTTACCTGCGATGCCTAGGGTAATGTACTGATGTTACAAGTGTGATTCAGAAGATAGATTTTTTAATTCGCTAGAGAAAAATGGATGAACTTCAATGCTAGTTAAGGATAATATAGGCCTAGTTATCACATTGGATTTAACTACAAAAAGATAGTGGTGCTGCTCTGCTCAAGCTTGTGAGCTAGCTAGCTAAAAGGACATCCAAAGTTCCTCCATAGAAGCCGCTCCTCCGAGGTATAATTCTGTGGACCCAATTCAGATAATGCCGGTCATAAGATGCCCAGCGCTTCAAGCCTCCTCCTCAACCCTCTCTCACCACATCTGTGTCCTGAGCCATAGGCTACACTTGTCTGTCAATCACACATGTAAACAACTAGCTTGACTGCTCTAGCCACACTGATTGAACTAATTTAATAAGATGAATGTTTAAAAAAAGTTGTTTTCACAGGTTAAGGGAACGATATAAACCGGTATTCATTTTTGGTTTGAACCGGTTCAGAACTGTATTTTTGTTCGTTGGAACAGAACAAAAATATTTATGGTTCCAATCCCTATAAAATACCCTATTAGTCTTATTTCAGGAAAGGTCAGACTGGGTCTGAAGGAGCCATAACTCTTTCAAAAGCAAACATTTCTCTTTTAACTCATTAACATTTCCTTCAAGAGCAAATGGTGGTAGTGGCATACAAAGGCACCCTCGGGGACAAGTTGGAACAATGCTGACGAGTATCACTGACGAGTGACAAGAACTAGGGCTATGTTACTATGTGATGGGGCTTCGACACTGAACAAGAAAACCGTTTCATGTGAAACCTTGGCTAACACTTTACCCAATAAATATGAATTACTTGGAGTCTTATTTCAGCTGTCCTGCGGCTGACTTTCACATGGAGTCCTGATACACCACAGACGTTAGTCAGAGTGGGTGTGTGGACTCTGACCTGTTGAAAATGTCATCGTCCTCCCCTCCCCAGCCCCAGTAGTTGTTGGGGAAGCCGTTGATCTTGAGGAACTGCTCCTTGCTCATTGACGACACGCCCCCAAAATACTGGTTGTACGGCAACCTGAGAGAAAGCGGGAGAGAGAAAGATAAATAAATACATAGTGATACTTGGGAGTTTAAACAGCTCTCAAATGAAGGGGTCAAGGACTTGGGGCCCGGCAGAAATTGCAGTCAATTTCCTGTTCCAGGAAAGAAGTATATGCCTAGAAGATGTGGTGCTGCAGAAAAACCCTCTTCCTCTATGCATCACTGCCTTCTGTAAGTTACACGCTGGCTCTCTGTACACTGTAGGGCAACGTGTAGCTGAGAGACTGAGGATCCCTGGTTTTGCCTTGCCTCATTTTGGACACTCTCGCATTATAGCCTAGGATAACTCGTATTCTTTAAATCCCATGGCTAACATTGGAAAGGTGGCCACAATTAAGAAAATCTAATGAAAAGAGAAAAAAAAAACATTAATCCATTGTGGGATTTAGTCACCGAACAAGGGGAGCTTGGCATCTCTGAGCTGCATGCCCCTGGAGGAACATGACACAGTGGCAGGACACAAGCTGTTGTGTGTGCAACACAGGGAGGAATTTGGTGACAGGACGCCCATAAAAGCCCAGTTAGAAGCTGAGAGACCTGTTCTATGACCTGTACACAGGGGGCACATTGTACTATGACGTCACCTCTGGGAGCAGCTTACTTTACTAATCTTAAAATCAGAAGCAGACAACGGAGGCAAACTGACTGTATATCAGCGCCTAGCCAAGCATAAGCCCTACAGATGTGTGGGCCCAGAGGTGTAGATCAGAAGCTCCCAAATCACTTTATCAAACACAGACAGCCTGTAGCCTCACAAGAGCCCTTCCCTGTCTGACGTGTTACACGTGTAGAGCAACAGCTAAACCAACTGGAGTTTGCGCTACAGGTCACTGGACTCCACAAAGCAGAAAACAGTTCAAAACCCATGAGACACTCACAGCATTGCCACCTAAGGCTAAAATGATTTGCATTTAAGCCATTCTGAGAGCTGACCTTTGAAGCCAGTACTTCTCATGTGAGTGTTGCACAGTTTTGTAAGTCTAGAGGCAGGCTATTCAACACACAACTCGAGGCAAATAAAGTCCCAGCAGCTAATGGGGATCCATAACAAATACAAATGAGCAACAGTTTACTACTAGTGTAGCTAGATTTAGGGCCTAATTCAAATGACATGTCAAGCTGTTTCCAACACCGCCTAATGCATTAGTGATCTAAATGCTTGCTTGTCTTACCGACAGAGGTAAGGAGAAACAAGCCTTTGTGCGTTTAATAGGGAGAAACTAAATAATGTTATTCCTTTGGCATGTGATACTTTACACATAGCCTAATCTTTCTAGCCTAATTATTGGCTAAACTTTTACAGAACCTGGTTAGGATCAGTCACGTGATGAAGAAGGAAATCATTACCAACCATAAAATATCCTTCATAATTACATCCCCATCCCATGGGGAATGTGGTAGTCAATCACTAAAACCCAGTGAAGGGCTTGATTTGAAATGCCCACAGCAAACACCTATAGACAGCTATTGAGATAAAGACAGGCAGAACCAGAAACTCAACAACAAAACAAAAAAGACAAGTCAATTTTCAATAGGCAGCATCAAGCAAAGTCTACCGTTAGCCATCTGTAACCGTAGTGGTAATTCAGCAGTAAATTGGTTGAAGTGAGTGACAGGGATAGAACATCATGGAATCCACAGGTGCTCTTTAAGCTTTTATGTGGCCACTCCTAATAAATGAGCTCAGTGTGTATGTGCCTTTGACAATGTGAATGCACAAGTGTCTGTCCTATGTCTGCGCCGTGGACTGGGGGAGAGGCTGAGGCCGCCGTGGACTGGGGGAGAGGCTGAGGCCGCCGTGGACTGGGGGAGAGGCTGAGGCCGCCGTGGACTGGGGGAGAGGCTGAGGCCGCCGTGGACTGGGGGAGAGGCTGAGGCCGCCGTGGACTGGGGGAGAGGCTGAGGCCGCCGTGGACTGGGGGAGAGGCTGAGGCCGCCGTGGACTGGAGAGAATGCCTGGTCATCTGTGGGAGGGGTTGACTTACCTGAAGCCAAACTTGTCCATGGAGACAGACAGGTGCCTGGGCTGGCTGAAGCACTTGTAGGTGTTGCGGTCATCCATAGGGATTAGGTCCACATCGCTGAAAACAAAGCAGCCGTAGTCGTACTCCTTCAGGGCCTCTGTGTAGCCAACGTTGAGGAGCTTGGCGCGGTTAAAGATCTCATCACCGTCCTAGAGAGTGAATGGAGAGAATATGGGTTTGGAATTGGAAGGTGAATCGTGGTAAACTAAATAGTTATTTTTGAGGGTCTAGACAGGAGTAAGCAACTCTGGTCCTCATTGTTCAGCAACCCATGTCTAATTGGACTAAAATGTACACCAGAACCAAGGCTAAACTAAACCATCCAGGTGGCTATCTATTATAATGTTATTGGGAATACAATACGTGTCAGAGACTGAGCACTAGACGTTACAAACATCCTACACTGAAGTTTGGAAAGAAAAGGTACCAGACTTGTGTAGCTAGTTGGACTGGACAACTGAAAAACATTGGTGTATACAGTACAGGACTTTGAGTCGTTGGTCTTTGATGACGTTGTGTAGTCATCTTCTTGTTTGCTGGAAAACATGTGTTTACCCTTAATATCAAGAGTGCGTGCACGTACAAACTTGAAATTCATTCTGTTGCTGATGCAGTGTCAAAGCTTTGCAGGCCCAGCTCTTTGTGGCTTCATGTAGCTGTTACGCTAGGTCTTTTCAAGGGTGTATAAATCAACAGATTCAAATACAATTTAATAGTGCTAAAAACGTGTCAGTGGCATTTT
This sequence comes from Oncorhynchus masou masou, assembly GCF_036934945.1. Taxonomy (NCBI): domain Eukaryota; kingdom Metazoa; phylum Chordata; class Actinopteri; order Salmoniformes; family Salmonidae; genus Oncorhynchus; species Oncorhynchus masou. The sequence continues at coordinate 63,258,061 of NC_088243.1, read as the reverse complement.
AGTAGCTTATGGATCGTGACCGCTTTATGTAGAGTGAATGTAACTAGACAGAATTCTAATGGGAAGGAGAGATTTTTCTCCAAGGTGTAGGATAATTATTATGACTCAAAAACAAAGGAATGCTGATGGACATGGATAGATAAATCTAGGAGACAACCATTTTCCATTTTGAAGCAGTAATCGAGTTTCAGTTCTTGTCTTATAACCATTGGCCTAGCTTACTGAAAGGGGACAAAATATCCTTAAATTGGGGGATTGAATGACAGAATATCATATTGCAGTCTGTACAGGCTTTAAACTTAATCCTCTGTTAAACCAACATATTCTGGGCTCTTTTCAGGGCTGGCATGTCATCCACTACTTGTTGGGTGGGTATTTTTAATGATCTTTTTGTGTTCTCGGGCTGCATACATGGTCAGTTACCAGGGCTAATGTACGTCAGTGACCGGGCATGATTCTGTGTGGTGTCCTTTGAAAAAGAAAAAAAAAAAAAAAAACGGGAGCATCGTGTTCTGTGTCAATGTGCCTTCAAATGACTTTCAAATGGTCACGTCTCATGTATCACTGGCTTTATCTGATGGTCCTCCTGAAAAAGTTCAGCTTGAATACCCACAGAACCAAAATACTCAAATGGAGGCAGATGAAACCTAACAACATGCAGTCGAAACAAGAACCGAGGTTCTCAAATTAAAGAATAGTGTGGCTAGTGTTTTAATAAAAACATGTATTTCTATTTTTAAAAAGACAATATTCTAAAAAGAAATGGAAAATGAGGAAGAGGGTCTGGATGCCACAAAGCAGCGAAGTTCAAGTCATCTGAAGAGGCGTTCCAACCCTTGGACAATTGATTCAATGTTCAGTAGTGTTCTCTGCTGATGAACTTCCCTGTCAGTCACATGTCACACATTGTGGTGATATGAAACAGACATGTACACTGATTGAAATAAACGTATTGACATCTGCTACGGTCTGAAATAAATATCCGCTAAGGAGGTCTGTGAGTGTGTTTATGGGAGTGAGTTTGTGTGTGTTTGCGTTTTCCTTCCACCAAGTGATGCATCCCTCTCTCCTCCAGTGCATGACAGCTTCACCTGTATACAGGATGTGGATCATTTGCAAAGATGGAAACAAGCAAGTGAAGAAGACAGCATGAGACTAAAATAGATCTCTAATTCAATGAGACAGAGAAAATAATCCCATATTACCAGTAGAACCCCTCAGCCCATGGGATCACGCAATTGGCCAGAGCAAGCAGGGGGCCGGTCTCACCTCTTCCAGCGACCACAGCCATTGGCCAGATACGCCTGACATGCAAAAGGGCGGCGGTAGAGCAAGGGGCCAGGGTAAGGAGGAAATAAAACAAGGGAGGAAAAGATAGGAAAGGCTAGGAGAAATAGGAGAGAAGAGAGAAACAGAAAGACTGAGTATAATTTCAACAAAGACCCCATAATTGTGTTTAACAGCATTGAACAGCCCTCTAGCAATAGCTTGGTCTGTCATGATTGGCCCATTAGTATAAAAGCAGCCATTAAAGCTTATTTTCTTTGCAGTGGACACCAATTTGCTACCTGTGCAAGAGACTGGAATGGAGCGTAGGCAAAAAAAAAAAAAAAAAAAAAAAAGGTTATATGCTCAAATAGAACCATGTATTTCCTGCGTAAAGCCTAGGTGTGGCGTTTGCCCTACAACATGCTGGTTTCCCACACTTTACATGTTGGTGGGTGGGAGGCAACAGACTCATGTCCTGGCATGAGACCTGAAAGACAAGGAAGTTATGCCTTCAAGCTGAAACCCAGTACTGGCCTCGCAAGTGCCAATAGAGCCTACATCTGCAAAGAATCATGTCCTTAAATAGACCATTGAACTACACCGAACTGATACGCATTTTTTATCAAATAGGAATAGATTTAATCTACAACATGGCCCTGTACACTAGTATTAACTTTGGTTGTTAATGTTCAAAAGTTACTTTGCTTTAACCCAGACAGTGTTGATGATTAGAAGGATATTGAGAAGAATGGATATCATTATACTATGTTAAGGTCTGCCTTTGCGTGAAATGGGATTAGGTGACCCAATTTTAATTTTACCAGGCAAGTCAGTTAAGAACAAATTCTAATTTTCAATGACGGCCTAGGAACAGTGGGTTAACTACCTGTACCTTGTCAGCTCGGGGGTTTGAACATGCAACCTTCCGGTTACTAGTCCAACGCTCTAACCACTAGGCTACCCTGCCGCCGCAATAACTACTACATTTTCACCTTGTCAACTCTGGGCTCTGCAGTGGCATTCATACTAGTTTGTCCTTTTGCCAAATTAATTTCCAAATATACTTGAGGCCAACTTTAGTATTCCCATAAGTCAGTAAATCCCCACACCTGTGAGAATTCAGTCTAACTACTTACAGCATCACCGCACACAGACACACACACACACACACGCACGCACAAAATACATTTCTGCCCATGTCTGTGGACTCATGTTTAGAGACTTCTACAAATGGGGAGATAGTCCGTGAGAGATAGAGAGACAGAACCTGATTTTAGGCAGGAAAGCCCTCAATTCATGAAACCAAAATGTTTTAGGTGGCACCACTCCGGCTAATGATTGCCATTGATAATGACCAACACTGGGCAGTTTGTAGCTAGGCTATTTTTCAAAACAGAGTAGCCAACATGTTGTGGCACTAAGCGCTTATGATCACTAGTCATCGGCAGGCATACAAATGATGTGATGTCTATGGTCAACTTGTCCGTTTTCATTCAAAGGTTTTAGATACACCAAATTGCCAAAAGTATGTGGACACCCATTCAAATTACTGGATTTGGCTATTTTAGCATCACCCGTTGCTGACAGGTGTATAAAATGGAGTAAACAACCATACAATCTCCATAGACAAACATTGGCAGTAGAATGGCCTTACTGAAGTTCAGTGACTTTCAAAGTGGCATCGTCATAGGATGCCACTTTTCCAACAAGTCAGTTTGTAAAATGTCTGCCCAGCTTGAGTTTCCCCGGTCAACTGTAAGTGCTGTTATTGTGAAGTGGAAACATCCATGTGCAACAATGGCTCAGCCGTGAAGTGGTAGGCCACACAAGCTCATCGAACAGGACCGCTGAGTGCTGATGCGTGTAAAAATAGTCTTGTTGCAACACTCACTACCAAGTTCCAAACTGCCTGGAAGCAGCATCAGCACAAGAACTGTTTGTCAGGAGCTTCATGAAATGAGTTTCCATGGCTGAGCAGCCACACTCATGCCTTAGATCACCATGCGCAATGCTAAGCGTCAGCTTGAGTGGTGTAAAGCTCAATGCCATTGGACTCTGGAGCAGTGGAAATGTGTTCTCTGGAGTGATGCCTGCCTGTGCCATTAAACCCCTACAACTCATCCAGAACGCCGCAGCCCGTCTGGTGTTCAACCTTCCCAAGTTGTCTCACGTCACCCCGCTCCTCCGCTCTCTCCACTGGCTTCCAGTTGAAGCTCGCATCCGCTACAAGACCATGGTGCTTGCCTACGGAGCTGTGAGGGGAACGGCACCGCAGTACCTCCAGGCTCTGATCAGGCCCTACACCCAAACAAGAGCACTGCGTTCATCCACCTCTGGCCTGCTCGCCTCCCTACCACTGAGGAAGTACAGTTCCCGCTCAGCCCAGTCAAAACTGTTCGCTGCTCTGGCCCCCCAATGGTGGAACAAACTCCCTCACGACGCCAGGACAGCGGAGTCAATCTCCACCTTCCGGAGACACCTGAAACCCCACCTCTTCAAGGAATACCTAGGATAGGATAAGTAATCCTTCTCACCCCCCCCCCCCTTAAATGATTTAGATGCACTATTGTAAAGTGGCTGTTCCACTGGATGTCAGAAGGTGAATTCACCAATTTGTAAGTCGCTCTGGATAAGAGCGTCTGCTAAATGACTTAAATGTAATGTAATGTAATGTGATGAATCACACGTTACCATCTGGCAGCCCGACAGACAAATCTGGATTTGGCGGTTGCCAGGAGAACGCTACCTGCCTCAATGCCAACTGTAATGTTTGGTGGAGGAGGAATAATGGTCTGGTGCTGTCATGGTTCGGGCTAGGCCCCTTACTTCCAGTGAAGGGAAATCTTAATGCTACAGCATACAATACCATTCTGTGCCTGTAACTTAGAGGCAATAGTTTGGGAATGGCCCTTTGTTTCATCATGACTCAATGCCGCCGTGCACAAAGTGAGGTCCATACAAAAGTGGTTTGTTGAGATCGGTGTGGAAGAACTTGACTGGCCTGCACAGAGCCCTGACCTCAACCCCATCGAACACCTTTGGGATGAATTGGAAAACCGACTGCGAGTCAGGCTTAATCGCCCAACATCAGTGCTCGACCTCACTACTGTTATTGTGGCTGAATGGAAGCAAGTCCCCGCAGAACTGTGCCAACATCCAGTGGAAAGCCTTCCCAGAAGTGTGGAGGATGTTATGGCAGCAAAGGGGAAGGGGGGAACCAATGCCCGTGATTTTGGAATTAGATGTTCGACAAGCAGGTTTCCACATACTTTTGGTCAAGTAGCGTAAGAACATGCACCGCTAAACAATAAAATGGGCCTACTTGATTGCAATAAAAAGCCCAAATTACACCTACTAATCATTTTTACATCTGGAAAAGACAGGACATTTTGTACCCAGGCCAGGTTACCCAAATGTTGTGCATTCACATTTAAGTACAACCCAATTCTTCCATTAGTTATTTGTAACCAACTCTATACACTTTTAGTACATAAGAGCTTTCCTTTAATAAAGGATCTTGATGAAAAGAAACAGGAATGTGTGAGGATAAAAAGAGCATTCCAAACAGGATTGTTCTCTCAGGTCTTTAAAGTGACAGAGATAGCACCGTCTGAAAGCCACGTCCATTGGTGTTCAGTGCTAGTTTGACGATAGAGAGCATGAGTCTCTTGGTTGTGCAAACACCATGAATAAATAGAGGAAATTGCTGATGTACAAAGAACAGACGCAGAGACAAATGCTGGCACTGTTGCCAGATCTGATTTCTTCCCCATAGATGGGAACACAAAGGATTAGGCCTACTGCAAATTGTAGGAGTTCTTTAAAGAAGCGAGGCAAGAGTTATTTGGACGCTGGCCTACTTTTCCCTCTTGACTAAAGCAAGAAATTCCTTTATGGAAAACAGATATTTGGGCAATTCCACAGTAACGGAATTACACCAAGACTCTGATTTTTCCACTTTAAAATGCATGCCAAACTAAAACCATTCATTTGAAAGTTCAAACCATACAACTATTGAACAATTTAAAACAGGAAAAAAAAATACACAAACAACCGGTCAAAAGTTTTAGAACTACTCATTCAATGGATTCTTTATTTTTTACTGTTGTCAACATTCTTGAACAATAGTGACGACATCACAACTATGAAATAACACATCTGGAAGGAATCATGTAATAATCAATTTTTGTTTAAAACAAATCTAAATATATTTTAGATTCTTCCAATTGCCACCCTTTGCCTTGATGACAGCTTTTTACACCCTTGGCATTCTCTCAACCAGCTTCATGAGGTAGTCACCTGAAATGCATTTCAATTAACAGGTGGGCCTTTTTTTAAATTTAACTAGGCAAGTCAGTTAAGAACAAATTCTTATTTACAATGATGGCCTACACCAGCCAAACCCGGAGAGTTGCAAAGAAAAAGCCATATCTCGGACTGGCCAATAAAAAGAAAAGGTTAAGATGGGCAAAAGAACAGACACCGGAACTCTGCCTCGAAGGCCTCTTCACTGTTGATGTTGAGTCTGATGTTTTGCGGGTACTATTTAATGAAGCTGCCAGTTGAGGACTTGTGAGGCATTCATTTCTCAAACTCGACACGAATGTACTTGTCTTCTTGCTCAGATGTGCAACGGGACCTCCTGCTCCTCCTTCTATTCTGGTTAGAGACCATTTGCACTGTTCTTTGAAGGGAGTAGTAAGAGATCTTCAGTTTCTTGGAAATTTCTCACATGAAATAGCCTTCAGATTAGACTGACGAGTTTTGGAAGAAAGTATTGTTTCTGGCCATTTTGAGCCTGTATTCAAACCCAAATGCTGATGCTCCAGATACTCAACTAGCCTAAAGAAGGCCAGTTTTATTGCTTCTTTAATCAGCATGACAGTTTTCAGCTGTGCTAACATAATTTGAAAATTGTTTTCTAATGAACAATTAGCCTTTTAAAATGATAACCTTGGATTAGCTAACACAACGTGCAATTGGAACACAGGAGTGATGGTTGCTGATAATGGGCCTCTGTACGCCTATGTAGATATTCCATTAAAAAAATAAGACGTTTCCAGCTACAATAGTAATTTACAACATTACCAATGTCTACACTGTATTTCTGATCAATTTGATGTTATTTTAAAATGGACAAAAAAAAACCGCTTTTCTTTCAAAAACAAGGACATTTCTAAGTGACACCATCTTTTGAACAGTATTGTATATTTACTGGAAAAAAAGTTTGGCAACAGAATTACGATACAATCTCCCTCAGTTTTATTGTTACCAAACTTTGTATCTGCACAGTTTTTCCTATCAATGTGTTTTTGTAAAATTTTCAGTGGAAAGTATTGAAAGTGTAGTAGTCCTTGTGCATAAAGTTGTATTTATTGTTAAACCTTAAAATCAATGTTTTTTCTTTGGTATACATTTTAAAGTGAAAAACCTGAGTCTCAGCGTACACCGTTACCATGGAATTGCCCATATGTCTCTGTCCCAGAAGAGTTACTCAACAAGAAAATAAATATACCAGTACATCTCTCAACTAGTCACTTGGCAACTGCCATTACAGCCTGTCATTTGGGAGCTTGATGCCCTTTTCGTTTTACATAGCTTAGTCTAACACGTAAAAAACAAACCCAAATAAAATATGGCAAAAGTACCCATACTTGTGGTTTACCGTACGAGTAAACACTAGCTATCCTATATTTAAAATATACAGACAAACTTTGTTTGTTTCATGCATTAAAACCACCTAATTAAAAGGGGCACTCCCTGCACTAAGATTTGCTCACTGGTTTAAATCTTACTGCATTTCCCACTACTAGTGCTGAGTGATTAGAGCTTTTTGAAGCTGGTTCAATTATTAAAAAATAATTGTATTTTTTATGTTACATTAAAAGCACGTGGGCTGAATGCTGTAACACAAAACAGTGAATACCAGTCCTATGATAGTAGTGACTGCCCATTACTGTTTACTAACCATTAATTCACATTACTTTAGTAATATGTTTCAGTTGTGTATATTACATTTGTTTTATTTGATGACTTTATTATTTCATTCCAAGCCACCATCCCATCTCTATAGAGCTACTGCCTAAGCTGTCTGACAAAATCACTTTACTGTAGTTCTTCAAAGTAAAATAGCCATACCTTTAAGACTGCTGAATACCAAGTATCAATCACTTAGATCATGCATTGTAAGGCAGTGATACCTCGCAAAAGAAACGCAAAAAAACAACTACTCTTTATATCACCTCACAATTGTGCATCGTTCTCTCTTCCATAGCAGAAACACAGACCGGACAAGTAGATGCACAATGGATTATGGTCATTGTGGTTAATTAGCATGTTTTATGCACTAAACTTTGTAGAATATTGGCCTGTTGGAAACAACTGCCTACTACATTGCACAGTTCAGGCTCGATTTGATTTATCTCTAGAGAAACTGTGCGATGTGCGCGTTTGAGCTCACAGAAAGGAAAAAAAAAGGGAAAAAAATTGAATTCCAATAATCGCTCGGCACTACCAACTACTCCACACAGGCAGACAGAGAGCAGACGGGCCGGGAAGGACTCACCTGGTTGATAACGTAGATGCCGTAGTCCAGCTGCTGGCGCTGAAGGATGGGATGGAGATAGTACAGCCAGAACTTGAGGTGCTCGTCGCGGTTGCGGAACGGGATGATGATAGCCACCTTCTGGAGGGCCACACAGTCTTTGGGCCTGAAGCGCCCCCCATTCTGAAGATTGGGGTTCTCCTTCCTTACCACATCAAGGCTGACTGGGTTAGAAAACTCAATTCGCAGTGGGCCCACTGGATGAGAACGGGAGAGAAGGGAAGTCTTATACAATTTTGTCAGGGCTCTATTTACAACAGCTCTGATAACTGATGATTTCAGTAGAGCCAATGGAAATAGCATGTAAAATCTGTTAATATTGTAGGCCTAATATACTATTGTAAGAAAATTGAGCCTAGTTCTCCACTCTCCTGTGACTGCCTTTTCTGCTGACAATAACCTCTCAGCTGTTTTATTATTAAACACAATAGTGTGGCTCCTATATGCCAGTGGCTTACACAGGTAGCTACAGTAGGTCAAATTACAAAAGCAATACAAAAAAATAACAGAAGGTTAAACTGCATATATGATGTAGTGAATTTATTGTATTGTTTTCTGCAATGTGACCTGGAGGTTGATGTTCCTAGATTGCATTGCTTTTCAATTTAATCTCCAAGTCAGCTGAGGGGAGAATGTGCACACCACTTTAATCCACCAATTCCCACCTGTGGAGCAGTCAGGGTTTTGTGGCAGAGGGACAGATCAGCTCGGGCCACAGCCGCATAAACCATTTAAAAAAAACCTGAGCTAAGAGAGAAGGGCACTGAACAACAACAAGCCTTTGTGGAAACAAGCAACGCTGCTCATTCAAGAGCACTAGCAGTAGTCCTATGCTATGCATTAATAATGCAAGTGTACCCGGTGTGAAATGGCTTTCTAGTTAGCGGGGTGGGGGCGAATAGCGTTTCAATCGGGGACGTCACTCGCTCTGAGACCTTGAAGTAGTTTCTGTGGAGCGATGGGTAACCGTGCTTCGAGGGTGACTGTTGTCGATGTGTGCAGAGGGTCCCTGGTTCGAGCCCAGGTAGTGGCGAGTGGAGGGACGGAAGTAAAACTGTTACATAAGGGTGTGGGCGTGTCGCCATAGATATACATATTGTATGAATAAGTGAAATATCAAACCCTACAGGCTAAGGAAGGGGTCATAAAATAACTAAGACATCGACTGGTGGCTAACTGGTTATACTTGGCGCTTATAGGTTGCATTAAGATACAGATTAAAGCGATATATGTAATGCAAGCTATACCCATTCCTCATTAGAGCAGATGAATGAATGACTGCGTCCGATTTACATGGCCAACAACTATTGGATGCTGATAAAAACCACTTTTGGCAAGACTACCAACCAGGCATCATATGACTATAAAAAGTACCAGTGAGTCTACAGCATACGTCAGAAATATTGATTAAATATTAATTGCCATCGACTCGTTATTAGTTTTGGCAACACATTCATAGCTACTTACCAAGCAGTGGTGAAGTGTCAAAACATTTTACAAGTTCTTTGTTGAACGTAGATGTCACGTTGTCTACAGAAAAGCGGTTCGTTTCAACGACCTCAGGTTTGGTGTCCTTTGATGTAGTTTGGTTATGCTTTTTCGCTGTGTGTGCTTGCTGATTTTGTGCAAACGAAAATGGAATATCTAACGACCTCACGTAAAAAAATAAAGTGACCGAAATATGGAGAAAACAAAGAATGACGACCAATTTGCAAGTTCTATGGAGAACACTGAAATTCACAGTTGAATCCCGCATCATTAGCATGCTATGCTAAATCAGCTACTGTAGCTAGTTAAATTGATAAACAAATCTAAAGTAGGTAACGTTGACGTTACAAAGTTGCAACACCATACCCAATTTCCACTGATGTCACTGTCAACTAGCTACCGTTAGATAATTTGCTAGCTAGGTGCTAACGGTACAATTGTTCATTTTCGCTCGAGACAACTTCAATAAAAAGTTGCCCGTTTTATCCTTTACCTTGCTTGTACTTTAGTCGTATTTCGTATAAGAAATTAGTTATCTTGTTGTAAAAGCCTCCCTCAAGTTAATACCAGCCATCACTACGAACTGTCCCAAATTACTTAAAACGATTTAGCTAGCTATATCAGGTGTTATCGCTAGGTAGTAAACTAACAGCAGCAAGTCCGAAAAGTTCGAAATTATTATTTTCCCGTTGTGTTGGCCAAATTGACTTCAACTAAACTCAAACACACATATCCGATGGTATAATGCTAGTGTTATTAAAATATTCGCGTCCAGGATTAAAGAGTTGTACAATTTTGAAAAAAACTACGTAATCCCTCAACCATTTCCTTGTGGAGACCCCAACATAAATTCGTGACTAGTTCAAGTGACATCTTCCATGTGAACTGCAGCAGGGAGGAGTCTGCCCTACGAAGAATTTCTTCTTCTTCGATGAGATTTAACGGCGGTTGGCATCCAATATGTTGCATTACCGCCACCTACTAGATTTTTTATTTTTTCGGCACAAAAGTTCCACCTACTAGATAAATAAATACCATACCATAACACTACACTCACAAAAAAAAATCTCAAATCCATTTTTGTTTAATTTAATTTCTCTTTCATTTCTGTTCCATTTCTCCTCTTGTCTTTCAGCACACTCCACTTACACTTTCTACCATTCTTCTTTAACAAACCATCTCCCTTTGTTCTGCTATTTTTAACCGACTCAAGCTCACCATCTTCCTCCCGCTCTCTCTTAAACCTCCCCTGTCTATTCCAAGTATGCATCTCCTTATGATAATACTGAACTTCTCCTGACATACATACATATTGTTCTTGCTTTCTCAAGGGATGTCATATAACCAGCTATAATCAGCGCAAACCCCTAGGTATGTAGCGCTCAACAGTGCATCCAACTTATAATGCAGCTGCTTCGTCTTGATGATATTCTTTATCACAAGCTCCCGCGACACTTTTCAATTTCAAACTAGCGCGCTCTCAGGGTCCATTCCCTGCCTGCAATTCTGCTCAAGGTCCCTCACGACGGAACCCTATGAAGGACCGAGTGTGCGTACAGTTACATGACATTACGCCTATTCTGTTGCAAAATGCTTTTCACCAGAAAAGGTTTACTCCAAAAGGAAAACGTTTTGTAACGAAAACGAGTTTCTATTGAACAAATAATTTAGGTCCCTCCCCATTTCGTTACGTTTGCTTTGTTTGCTTCCGTTTGGTTATTACACGCTAAACGGTTTCAGTTGCAAGACGTAATGAATACATCCCAAGCAAAAAAGTGCTTGTAGTAGTTATATCTTATATGATATGCTTGTAAATGTTACTGGTTGGATTTCCTTTATATATGCACGGACTAACTGAAGTCGGTCTTTCTAAACTTTTTTCTTTGTTTGACAGATGGAAATAAAATAAAACTATGAAATTCAATTGTCAGTGTAAATAAATAACATGTGGTAGAAAGTTATTAAACTGTTTATTTAGTGTAACTTTGGTTTTATGTTATTGTCCCTTTTAATATGAAACATTTAGTCTGTTAGTAACAATGATTTCAAATGGAGCACTAAATTAAGAGCACGCTTTATTTCATTGGACAATGAGATCAAGGCATATGTGACCTCCATTGATAGAATTAAACAACTGCAAAAATGTTTTGATCAAATCTGCATAAAAATCCTATTGTGTGAGACAGATATTTCACCGCATGTATAAATGTGAAGCATCCTCTTGGCGTTTCGACTCACTAACGTTACCAAATGTGATAGTGAGAGGAAGCCCAGTGGCCGGCCGTGGGAGAAGATGGAACGAGATGGATTTTGTTCGACATTCTGCTAATTTTCTCATCGATAAAACATTTGATCTCAATACAGCTTTCTATTCCCAAAACTATAACCTGTTACGAACAGAGTGCACTAAGTTTTGTAGACTTAATATATGCTAGAACGCACCAATAGGATCTCTCTAGCTCGAGTTTGGCTCTGCCCACCTCTTGTTTGTTCTGCCCACTGACTCATTTGTTTCGAGTTGAAACGACAGTCTGTGGTTCATCTTGGTTTAATTATAACAATCTTTGTTAAAATGTTGATTGAGGCGGTGTACCCATGTCAAATATAACATACAAGCGCCACCCCGTGGCGGACAAAGATTCGTTGTGATACATTGTGTCCATGATAATTCTGTTTCTCTTGAATATTGTGTTAGCAAAAATGTTTTTATTAATGTTTTTTTTATTTGATCATGACCAGCTGGTGTGTGGCAATTACATTTTTTACAGGCAAACTCCCCCAAGGTAACTATTTATGCTTCTGGTGTAATTCATGACCTGGAAGCCTTGAGTTGTTTATAACACTTTCATCAAGCTGAAAATCTGTCTCTATTTGCAACAGACCCATGACTATACGGTTGCAAAGACCAAATTTCACAAGTGAGGGCACGTGTCTGCCCAGACTAGAGCCTGCTTCCTGGCATGCTACAAAAGACTTTGGACCCAACCATGGACCCAACAGACCAAAGTTAGTTTTTGTGCAGCAGTACACTGTGGACTGGAGAATGCAGTCTGTGTGGGTTGCTCTCATGTTCTATTTTTTTATTTTGCATTTAGGCCTGGTAGATCCTCTCCTGAAACATTCCCCACATACAGAGGTCACACAGAAGGATGGGCATCACTTGAACCATCCCATCCAGGTATTATATTATATTGGTGTGGACAGAATTCAATCAAACCTGCATTGTGGAATTTATGCAATAGCTCTTTCGCCATGGTCAGTGTGGGTTTTCCCCAGTATACCTAGTAATAAAACACAGAAACAGGAAGATTAAGCTATTTTCTCCCCTTACACTGATCTAAAAACTACACATTCTGTATGTATATATTACACATCATGTAAACAATGTTTAAGGACTGTTTTGGGGAGATAACCAGACCAGCCAACCCAGGTATGGTGAATTAAATCATGAGACCATCTGATAATGTGGCATTATCAGGGTGCTGGAGCTGTCAACTGTTTGTTGTGAAGCAGACAATGTGAAGATTTAAAACACATCATGAATTATGCAAAAATCGTTGTACTTTGACTTGTGAAATTTCTTTATATGTAATTATAATGTTACATTCGTGATTGTATTATTGGGAATGATGTGTATAGCAGTAGACATTGTATGTAACCCAATATGTACTCTTAAGGAGCCTACTGTTACTCCTTAAGGTCCAAGGATTTAAAATATTATTTTCAGAGGTAGACTGGCTCTGGCAGCCAAAACAGCAAAATACTGCATCTAAACGTGAATTGATTCTCAGTACAGCCCTTTACTTTCATATCACATCAAAATAATTTCAGAAATGCAAAATATACACTTACTGTACACTGTTTAAACTGGCTTTATCACAGTTGCAGCTTACACATTTCTGGCGGCCTTCTTCCATTACACGCAGGTGTTCCGCGCATTCTAGACAGCTAATTAGCCCCCCAGTCTAATTAGCCCCCCAATATATACATATACACAGTGGGGCAACAAAGTATTTAGTCAGCCACCAATTGTGCAAGTTCTCCCACTTAAAAAGATGAGAGGCCTGTAATTTTCATCATAGGTACACTTCAACTATGACAGACGAAATGAGAAAAAAAATTCAGAAAATCACATTGTAGGATTTTTAATTAATTTATTTGCAAATTATGGTGGAAAATAAGTATTTGGTCAATAAAAAAAGTTTATCTCAAAACTTTGTTTTATACCCTTTGTTGGCAATGACAGAGGTCAAACGTTTTCTGTAAGTCTTCACAAGGTTTTCACACACTGTTGCTGGTCTTTTGGCCCACTCCTTTATGCAGATGTCCTCTAGAGCAGTGATGTTTTGGGGCTGTTGCTGGGCAACACTTTCAACTCCATCAAAAAGTTTTCTAAGGGGTTGAGATCTGGAGACTGGCTAGGCCACTCCAGGACCTTGAAATGCTTCTTACGAAGCCACTCCTTCATTGCCCGGGCGGTGTGTTTGGGATCATTGTCATGCTGAAAGACCCAGCCACGTTTCATCTTCAATGCCCTTGCTGATGGAAGGAGGTTTTCACTCAAAATCTCACAATCCTTGACCCCATTCATTCTTTCCTTTACACGGATCAGTCGTCCTGGTCCTTTTGCAGAAAAACAGCCCCAAAGCATGATGTTTCCACCCCATGCTTCACAGTAGGTATGGTGTTCTTTGGATGCAACTCAGCATTCTTTGTCCTCCAAACATGACGAGTTGAGTTTTTACCAAAAAGTTCTATTTTGGTTTCATCTGACCATATGACATTCTCCCAATCTTCTTCTGGATCATCCAAATGCTCTCTAGCAAACTTCAGACGGGCCTGGACATGTACTGGCAGGGGGACACGTCTGTCACTGCAGGATTTGAGTCCCTGGTGACGTAGTGTGTTACTGATGGTAGGCTTTGTTACTTTTGTCCCAGCTCTCTGCAGGTCATTCACTAGGTCCCCCCGTGTGTTTCTGGGATTTTTTCTCACCTTTCTTGTGATCATTTTGACTCCACGGGGTGAGATCTTGCGTGGAGCCCCAGATCGAGGGAGATTATCGGTGGTCTTGTATGTCTTCCATTTCCTAATAATTGCTCCCACAGTTGATTTCCTCAAACCAAGCTGTTTACCTATTGCAGATTCAGTCTTCCCACCCTGGTGCAGGTCTACAATTTTGTTTCTGGTGTCCTTTGACAGCTCTTTGGTCTTGGCCATAGTGGAGTGTGGAGTGTGACTGTTTGAGGTTGTGTACAGGTGTCTTTTATACTGATAACAAGTTCAAACAGGTGCCATTAATACAGGTAATGAGTGGAGGACAGAGGAGCCTCTTAAAGAAGAAGTTACAGGTCTGTTAGACACCAGAAATCTTGCTTGTTTGTAGGTGACCAAATACTTATTTTCCACCATAATTTGCAAATAAAATCATAAAAAATCCTACAATGTGATTTTCTGGATTTTTTTTTCTAATTTTGTCTGTCATAGTTGAAGTGTACCTATGATGAAAATTACAGGCCTCTCTCATCTTTTTAAGTGGGAGAACTTGCACAATTGGTGGCTGACTAAATACTTTTTTGCCCCACTCTATATTAGTTTAGTATTAGTTTAATTTATATATAAGAGGAATACATTTTTTTGCCAAAAACGTTTCTAAATGAAAAAAATCAACTCATAATGATTAATAATAGCCGGATTGCTAGATTGTATGGCAATTTGGATCATTGGGATTTGGAAAGAAGAAGACCCCGGCAGAAACACTAGCTGGCGCTGACGTCAGCCATCCATGCAAACACACGGAGCCAGGCCGATGTGTAGGAATGTGTGGAAACTTCTTCCGTGAATAGTTTGTGTACTACTACATCGATAATATAGACCGACTACTGACAAGGAGTGGATACAGATATACGGTGAGTTGTTTAATTTAGGAATTAACATATTTGTTTTCTATTGTTTTAATTTGTGAAACAAACTAACTTTGACGAACAGTTTTGAAAATGGAGGCAGTGTGGGGGTTGTTGAAAGGGAGAGGCGCTGTCCAGGGCTGATTTCAGCACGAATATCAGGACCATGGCTAACATAACGCTGTTCTTAACTTTCTAAGTGTTTATACGCCAAACTTTATTTGTGATATATATATATATATAAAAAAAATAAGTAAAACGAACAACACTCATTATCGCTACATTTTTCAAGAGTTAACAAGTTAACAACCTCGTTTTGTTCGGAGTTTGCTCTTCCGCAAAACTAGTTTTCCGAGTGAAGTTTTGAGGGCCTTGCTGGACAGCGACATTCTCTGCCTGTCGTGGCAAGTTTGCATGGCGATTTGTGGAATACTATTGTTGGTAAAAGTACGTTTTAACTACAATCGATCCATTTGTTAAATAATAACTGTCTTCCCCACGCCCAAACCTTTACTGTAGCTTTTTTTGTTGCAACTTTCTGCTTTGTATTGCTGAGGTCAAGTCCTTGTTTACAACTATAGACTATAACGCAGTCAAATAAATGTCATTTTGCAAGTCATATTGTATTCAGTTTGATTATTGTAATACCAGCATGGTGATAAAGTATGTCTATACACTTTGTCTCATAGTTATAAAGTAAAGACATGTAAAACGTTTATTTTTGATTTGTTTTACGTATTTGGTCATCATTACCATTTAGGTCAATTCTAACTATATATTTTGTTTCGCATTGAGATCATACAACCCCTTTCTTATTTTCTCTGCGTACTAGTTAGAATGTAGGGCAGGCTACTGTAGTTTTTGGGCGCTGTCGACCAAGTTGGTGGTGCTGTTTCAAAATGGCCGAACACACATTTCTGTGCATGCAAACACAGGACTAGGACACTATGGGGTTTCCCAAGGCACTGTGTTAAAGTAAAATACATGACGTAGGCCCACAATGAAGTTATGAAACATACATTTTGAAGTGGTGGGATATTCTTGGTAGTTTTGTGCTAAACATTTAAATATATTTATGGGGGAAAAAACTATTTTATTTTTGATTTAATTGGTTACATTTTAAGTATGAAATAGTCTGGATAAATATTATTTTTTACAAATTAAGAATAGATACAACATTGTCATCTGTTATATACTGGTTCATCACATTGATATGTACAGCAGACTGCATGAAGACATGAATAAATCTAGATAAGGAATCAATTACATGATGAAAGTGTTCTGAAATTGTATAGGTTTAGCATACTTCCCTTTTATTTATTTTGACACTTGTATTGATGACATTTGTTTTTTCTTTATTGTGTCCACCATTCCTGGATTATTATAAAAACATCCTGCACTTTCCAACTATGATATGAATACCAAATTACTAATTCGGAGAAGGAACAGTGACATTACCTTACATGGTATGTCCCTGGTTGGTAGTTGCTTGGAAAACTTGCAAGCCATATCATTTTGATGACGTGGGACTGATGTGTGACTGAGTGGCCTATGTGATAAATGTTCAAAAGATTGATGAAGTCCTGAATTAAAGGCCTGTTAAAACTCATACTCTCTGTGACTACTACTACAAAAATGTAAGTTCTGTAATGAAAACAAATGTAATTTAACATATCTTATTTGAAGTTGTTTGATCAATGACCATGACCTCTGATTCTGCTCTCCTCCCCCACAACCACAGCCCTCCCAGCATGGCTTCTCAGACGGTATATCCAATGGGGTTGGTCATGTATGCCACCTCAGCTGGCATGCCCATGGTGGAGGATGCCCAGGGGTTGGCTGAGCTTCCACAGAATGAGCTGCCGGCCCCACAACTGGTCATGCTCGCCAACGTAGCCTGTGAAAATCCAACAGAAGGGAAGGAGATGATGGAGCTTCAAACCGTCGGCAGCAGCAGCTACTCCGATAGTGAAGACGAGAACATCATCAGATATAGTTACGATAGCCATGAGAGAGAGATGTGTATTGTAGACTACCCAGAGTCTCCACGGGTGGCCCTTTCCCAAGTTGAGGAGATTGACAATGAAGTAGAAGAGGAAGAAGGGCTGGACCTGTCCAAACCCTCTGAACAGCGCCCTTCTAGCCCTCCCACCCCTTTTACCCCTTCTACCCCTCTGGGCATGATCATGGAGTCAGCTAAGAAGAAGAAACCCTTCTTCTGTAAACCCTGCAACTACCAGGCCCAGCGAGAGGAGGAGTTTGTAACCCACATCCAAATCCACAGCGCCAATAGGATGATCGTGGTGAAACGCGTGGAGGGGGACAAGGCACGGGCAAAAGAGACTTTGGCGGGACCAGATCAAGAGGCGGAGAGCGGTGATGGTGGGGCCAACAACAAAGGGGTGATCCGCTGTGAGCGCTGCGGCTACAACACCAACCGCTACGACCATTACATGGCTCACCTCAAGCACCACGAAAAGGAGGGCGACGACCAGAGGGTCTACAAATGCACTATCTGCACTTATACCACCGTCAGCCAGTACCACTGGAGGAAGCACCTCAGGAACCATTTCCCCAGTAAGCTCTTCACTTGCAACCAGTGCTGCTATTTCTCAGACCGTAAGAACAACTACGTGCAGCATATCCGCACCCACACAGGTATGTCAAACAGAACCTTTTCACTCCAAGAATGCACTTAATGGTCAACGTATGAGTGTTTTTAACAGTATAGCTAACTCTGTTTTTGCTGCTGTAGGGGAGCGTCCTTTTCGATGTCCGTACTGTGAGTACTCAAGCTCCCAGAAGACCCATCTTACCAGGCATATGAGAACCCACTCAGGTGAGTGTCTAACACAGGCTACATCACAAAAAAGCCTGACGGTACATATTTCTAGCATGTAGCAGAAATTACACACATAATTGATTGTGCATAGATATAGGTCTCTGTTTTGCTTTCCTCTCATAGTCAACTTTTTCTCCTTTGTTGCATTCGCTGGAGCAGATGGTTTTGGATAAGAACGGTAAAGTGGTTTGCGATACGTGCTGTGAGATGCCTAGTGGTCGACCTGTAATTGTTGCTTGTCTCTCCTTACTCTGGTCCATCTTCCCTGCATGAAATGTGAGCCAGTGTTCCCATTGAAGTTTAATATCAGTTAAAATGTCTGTAACCTGAGCATTTTCCACATTGCTTTTCTTCACAGGTGAAAGGCCTTTCAAATGTGACCGCTGCAACTACCTGGCTGCCAATCAGCATGAGGTGACACGCCATTCCAGACAGGTTCACAATGGACCCAAGCCCCTGTGCTGCCCCCACTGTCCATACAAGACGGCTGATCGCAGCAACTACAAGAAGCATGTGGAGCTCCACCTCAACCCGCGTCAGTTCCTTTGTCCTGTCTGCAAGTACGCCGCTTCCAAGAAGTGTAACCTGCAGTATCACATCAAATCCAGACATCCCGGCTGCCCACAGATTGCAATGGATGTGTCAAAGGTCAAGCTGCGTGTCAAGAAACCTGATTCTGATGAATTCGCTGATGAGTACACCATCGTGAATGGAATTGCAAAGTTTGAGCTGTCTGCAATTGATGATGAGGAGGAGGACATGGAGGAGAGACCAGAGATCTCTGGAGCTGATAAACAATCAAGCCATATCAATCTCTCAACCAAGAAGAGCAGCAATCCCGGCCCTCTTCAAGCTGCAGAAAGTGTAGCAACAGACAAGACCCACAAGAAATGTTGTGTCTCCCCTGTCAAAGAGACACCTAAAAAGTCAAAGGACAAGGCAGAGAAAAAGGTAACACTGAAACGCAAGAGTACAGAGATGAGCAGTGAGAATACAAAGCAGCATGTTACCCTGAAGGAGACAGCAGCTTCAGTTCAAACCACAGGTTATAAAGTTAAGAGACGTCCCAAAAAACAGATGAAGGGGAAAACGAGTGTTCAGGATAAGAGTGAAATAAAGGAAACCGTGGAAAAAGTTCAAAAGGCGAGTTTGGAAGAGGACGATGTTGAGAAGGAGAAATCGGTCAAGGAGACGTTAGAGAAAGACATGCTGGAGAGGGAGAATATGGAGAAAGTGAAGGAGGAAAACAAGAAGCTGGAGAAGGAGAAAAAAGAGCAGCTGGGAACACTGAAGAATGAGAGGGAAGGAAAAGAGAACAAAAACACAACAAAATCTAAGAAGAGTCCTTCTAAAAAAATTAAGAAAGTGGTTGATAAGACTGTTGCAAAAGCACCTCAAAGTCTGGACGCACCAGTGGAAAAACAGGGAGAGAAGAGCAGGACAAAGCCGCGAAAGAGAAAGGCTGCAGAGGCCTTGGACTTATCAATGAAGGAATCTCCTGAGGAGCCCTGCACCAACATAAAGGCCAAACGGTTAAAAATCAAGGCTGGTCACAAGTCACAATCAAAAGCCAGTATCCGCCAAAGCATGACGACTGAGCCTTGCTCACTGTCAGAACAGGAGAACCCAGCAAACCAGATTATGAACTCGCCTGTGAAAAAGAGCAACAAGACAGAAGCAAGCTATGAAGAGACCGAGGCTTCCAGTGAGAACAAGGGGTGTTCCATCATTGAGAACCCTATTAGCCTCCCTGAAAACAAAAAGGGTCCAGCTACAAAGCTTCAGCCAACAGTTCTACAGGGAGAGCAGAAGGCGTCTGACCAGGAGACTGTCCCCGCTATGCATACCTCTACATCTCAGGACACAACTCCACAGGCTGAGCAGGCTAAGGTCGCCGACCATTCAGAGGAAACTCCTACTCCTGAAGATGGGTCCCCATCTCCCACAGAAATTGACGGCTCTCCCGATTTCAGACGGCCACAGGGAGAACCATCAACACCAACAACACCCTCCCTGGAGCTCCCTAGGCCAAGAGGAAAGCCTACCGAAACTGAAGAGGACGAGGGCATCCACAGTCATGACGGAGGAAGTGAGATCAGTGATAGTGCCTCGGAGGGCAGCGACGACTCGGGGCTCAACGGACTGGCCGCTGCCGCCGGCAAACTGTCCAATGACCCTGAAACTCCCACAGAAGAGATTCCGACTCCAACTGAACTCAAGAGTCACATGTGTATTTTCTGCGACCGTACCTTCCCCTTGGAGGTGGAGTACCGTCGGCACCTGAATCGCCACCTGGTGAATGTGTACTATCTTGACAATGCATCCAAGCTGGACCAGTGAGTGACTGCAGAGCAGGGGGCTTTGATTTATCCCATTTTAATCAGTTTCAGCAGTGTATTTTTGTTTTACCCTTTCTACCTGTTATAAAACATAATTGTCTGTGTAAACATGTTGACACTACATATTCAGTTACCTTGCATTAGTGCTCACTAGTAAGTACTGTATAAAATATGATATGGTATGCCTAAAACTCTGACAGCCATTGTAATACAGTTTTAGGCCGACTCGTTAATTTGATTATTGGTTCACAGATTGGTTCCCAGACATTTTGACTATTAATTCTACAGTTCTTGTTTTCAAACATGATGGGATGCCTTTAATTTAAATCATAAAGGATATGTGAGTTAATACGTGAGAGGCCCCCCAAAAAAATTAATTGTTTGGCATTTGGCTGAAACACCCATCAAAGAAAATATGGGATATTAATTTTGTTGCTTGTAAAGCTCAGAATACTTGTACATCTCATATGGTTATTCACCTACTGGTATCTAAAATCGAATAGCATTGTATATATCTTACATATATAGTCGATATAGTTGATAGTCAAGAAATCGCTACACCTTGCCGGTTGAGTTTCTATATTAGAAGAAGCCACCAAGAGATGAGTTGCACCAGTTTTTTGTATTTTTATCCATCAGCCCTGTTGAACGACAATAGTACGTCTATTATGAAAGGAAGTGGTACACTTTTTCAATGAAGTACCAAAGAAACCCCTTCATTCACACGGTGATTATATTAGAAGGACCCAGGTGGTCCTGTTGTGTGAGTCCACTCCAGTGAAGTGGTCTGTGCCCTAAATGGGGAAGAGGGCTGCATGTTCAAAGTCGGCACACGTGTAAGTTGTCCACTCCACCATTTAGGGAGCACTTGACAACTACTTTAATTTGTCTTTTTATTGATAACATCAATAGAGATTTTTTATTAAACATTGTATAAATCAATTATCAATCTTCACAATGGACTAATTATAAAAATCTCTTAATTACAAAAAAACTTGACTTACACTCAAATTGATGAACTATGAAATGTGGTGAGTTTTTTTGGGGTTCATCCGGTACAATGGTGGCGAGATGTGTATAGAATTGTTTCTTGAGTTAATGTTTGAAATATGTTGTCACTTTTTGAATATCCAAGTAAATGTAGTCATACAAAAAAACTCATACTACTCATTAATAAATGCACAACTCTGTGGAAAGTAGGGTGTTCCTAGTGTCAGCCTACTGGACCTTGACATTTGTAGCCCTCTAGAACTTAAGATATGGATAGAGATTTTCTGGGTGGTATAAAACAGATACTATGTTGCTATCACTGACAGAGAATAGACAGCTAACATTGAAAACAAGTTATGAAATGGAAGTTTGTGAACACACCATTATCAGTTTTGTATCTGATTTCAGAAAAAGTCCAAAGATGTTTCTATTTTTTTTTTACAGTTGTTGAGCCTGCGAAGATGCCTGTAGTTCTACATTTTCTTCTTCTTTTTTTTTACTCTTCAGTGCCTTCGACAATCAGTATTTTATGTTTTTGCATATTAACAGTGTAGGTTTCTGTTAATTGAGTCACATTCTGTGTACACTGTAAGAGCTCTGATTTCAATTATATTGTTGTTACATCATGTCTATCTTTATAACCATTCCTTGAGGTTTAGTTGCAATTGTTTGATTTCTCTGACTGTTGCTGTTTTTATTACCCCACTCATCTGTTTTTACAGAATTGTACTTCCAAAGCGTAGCCTGTGAAATACTTCATTCATATGCATGTAGTTTTCTGTACTATGAGGTGATTGTTAGACTGAGCTAATAAAAAAAAAATATGCCATGTGTACTCTTTTAGTAAATTCAGTGCAATATATTTTGGGTGTGATGCCAAAGTGAGAAGATATAGAATTATAAAGATGTATGTCTTGAGTATCCTGACTATTGGAAGGAACAGACTATACCAGGGTTCCCTGGGAAACTGGTCCAATTTAGCCGATGTGCTCTTGAACCGGTCTATAAATGCAGTTTCCCAGGGAACACTATCTAGACAGTTAGATTCCGTAGCACTGTAAATGTACACCGTTTATCTCTTTGTTCACTTACTGTATTGTGCTTGTTAATGGATAAGAACTGTATTTCAGTCATTGTAACCATTTTGCATTCACATATTGTAATCATATGTACCGTAAAACTTCAATTAAATGCTGAGTCTCAAATTGCCAGCCGCCTGTTCATTTTAATAGCTGGGAATCGGCACACATTTCAGCAAATAAACGCATGTTTCAAATGAATTCCCGGGTCTAATGAATTGCTTACGATATTCCCATGTGTATTAATTATTTATTTTTATTCTGTCATTGTTGCTAGCTATGTCGCCACCAAAAAGAAAAAAATACATTCAATTCATGTTGCTGAAGGGTGAAATTGGGGTGTTTGATATGCAGCCTTTGCTAGACTGATCTGCGATGGATTTGTTATGTTTATACTGGTCACAAACAGTGTGGTAGTCTTTACAACATTTTATTGAGGAAAAGCTGTGTGCATTAGGAAATAGAAGCCTGGCTCAAATAAGCGCTGGTTGTGTTCAGCGATTAAAGCAAATACATGCCCAGGCTATTTTTTTTTTTTTTTACTGTTAGCCTATACCTGTCATTTGCAGTTAGTGAAGAAATGTACTCTTTTTCAATATAATAATTGACAACTAACTTCTATTAATACCTTCACCAAAGTGGGGAGTTATTGGCCATTGTCCCTAAGACTTTTTGAAAACAATTGGCTGTTTTTAAAACCATTTTGTGCAGGTTAAAACAAAGCATCCTGTACCATTTTCTGCTCTACGCTTTTTAATAAAGGTTGGCTTAATATCCAGAGGTATTGTTGGTGTGTGATTCCTTCCCATTTCTTACCTTTTCAGCAGTTACTGATATGTTTAATAATATATTATACTAAAGGTGCCTGCTGTCTAAATGTAATGAAAGAAATGTAAATTTAAGCAGCCTACACATTGATAAATGACAACAGCTGTTTATATGTTGGGTATTTACAATCATTACATTTACAATGTTACAAAACCCAGAGCCGAAAACCATCCACAAGCTTAAAGTACGGTATCAACATTAGACATCGAGTACAAAAAGCCTTTTGAAAATGCACGTTGTTCCATTTAGATTTTACGCACTTAATTTTTTCTTCAAATTGAGCCTCTCTGTTCCTATGTAGGACAGGCTGGTGTCCACCAGGCCCTGGGGTTTCCTGGTCTTATAAGCAACAGACTGATGTGTTGATGTGCTCTCCCTTCAGGATTAACGATGTTGGGGAGTAGAGGTGGACTACTCAAGGAGAGCCCTGTACCCTCTGGAGCATGGGCACGCAGCAGGAAACAGTTCCCCTCCACTCCTGTCACTGTTACCCAAACCTAAGAACAGAATAAATGTATCAGTAGCACCTGCCTCTTTTGAAAAAAGGACAATCTTGGGTCATCTGGTTGATCAATTTGTAATTATGTGTGTATTACCCACAGAGGACATCTTAATATCAGGGCTGGCTTTCTGAAAGCCCTGCCCCTTCAGCTCAAACTCTTTGGAGACTAGAGGGTGGAATTCCTTCATGGGTTCTTCTCAACCCATTGATACCCATTCACACAGTTCTTCATGTTGATAACATTATTTGTAAACCTGTTTGTAGTAGCACTTGAGAAAGAGATTTTAATTCCTTAACTCAGTAGAGTAGAGCAAGCAGCATCAACTTAACCCCAGCAGGATTTGACCAGCATGCTTCTGATAGATGCGGTCAGCCTTGTCCACACTGGTGATGTGAATTGAGACTCGGTTAAAAGCAATGACTAAGAACCAGCAGTTAATAATATGTATGTCATAAAGACAAAAGTGTGCACCATTGTTTTGATGTCAAAGTTTAATAATGAAAGAAGGCATTCACCTGAAGGTAATAAATTCGTCCTAGAGCTCCCGGGAACAGCAACATTCCAGTTTTCAACACAAACGTCCTTCGTACGATGGCTTGTGTGGGCACGACCACCATAACCTGCTCGGTCAACAGATTGAGGACTTATCAAGCATGAGATAGTGAGAAAGAGGGGGTGGGGGGGGGCACTTTGCCTTGGTTTATAGCAATGACCAGAAGATTATGAGCTGAATGGTTGGCATTGTTCAACACTAGTCTGGGCTTTTCTTGTAAGAAACCACTTACGAGAGTGGTACAATGCAATAATAAACCAGTCATAAATCTACTGCAGTGACCACTTTATAGATAATTCTGTTCTATTGCAGTGTGCGTAAATGTATCATGGCATCCTGCTTGTGCAAATTATACTTTGTGGTATAGCCTAGTAATAGGATAAATAGAAAGGCACACCTTTTCCCCCAGAGGACATGCAAAGGTACTTTTTGTATCGACCAACCCTCTTGCATCAGAAGGGAAACTAAGTCGAGTGGTATTAATTAGTCAGCAGTGTTCTCTCCGAGTGCTAGTGAACAGCTACAACATGTATACACGCTGTTTCAATTAGGAAGGTACAGGGTTCCATTATGAGCTGCACTGTAATCTATGAGACAACAATTATACTGGCCACATTGAAGTCGTTTTAGCCCGGCGTAACAGCCAGCAGTGGCGCCAAGCGGAAGCAGAAAGTAGCTCACGTCATGCTCTTTCATGATGCCAGGGGTGTCATAGAGCCAGTGGGCATCTTTCAGTTCGTTGAGCGTCAAGCCCACATCTGGAGAAGGGTTGAAAAGAGTATGGTCTTTCTCCTCCTCCTTGTCAATCATGTCCTCTCCATAGGCCAGACTGTATCAGGCCTCTTTTGGATTCTTCGACGGTCCGGAACGTCCTCCCAATACTACCTAAATCAACATAGGATTTTAAAAAATAATTAGCTTACATTACAATGTACACATTTAAGAGTAACCATTAACAACAAGGGTTGAGCTGTATGGGATGTCCATTTCGAACCCCTGGTATTTAGGTTACCCTGTGGGGTTACCACCAGTTCTGTCACCAACAGCCAACACCAATCTCTTACCCACTAGGTAGCCCTGCTTGCTGAACTGTTCCAGTCGCTTGAGCTCCTGTGGAGATATCACTCTCCGTCTGCTTGGAGGCACTCTGGAGCCTCTAGGACCTCCTGAACATGCAGTACCGAATGGGGTTGATGATGGGGAACTTCAGAAGGTTCGGCATTATATCTTTGGATAATATTACATTTTAAAGTAAAATTGAAGAAAATCTACATTTTAGAGACTTTTAAATAAACAAATGTAAGTCTGATTCAAACCCTCCATCAATGTGACTGTAAAAGTGGTTGGAAGTGAAGCTCATTCAAGACTAATGATTGCAGCAACAATAGACAAAGAAGAGTGTTCCATGAATCATAATGTATCTTATAGTAACTGTGGATAAACATGCAGGCTCGGCAGAGCTCCATCTTACCAGGCCATGGAGATATGGTGGCTTTGTGGATCACATCCGAGGCTCTGGATTTGCAGTAGTCTGACTCCAGTAGAGTGTTAAACAATGTGGATTTCCCCGTGTTGGCCATTCCCACTAGATACACGTCTCCATTGTACTTCCACAATCTCTGGAGATTTGATTTTCTATGCCATATCCCGTTTTGGTTCTAATGAAGGGGGTATCTTTGATATTATCACTGGAAATGCCTACACCAGCACAGTACTGGGAAAGCTGACATTTCATATTTTGCAAGTAGTTTTCAGTCTCCAGGGAGCAAGTCCACTTTATTACTCAGAACCACTATGTGTTTGTTTTCTCCAACAAGCTATAGCAAGTCTGGTACTATGTAGTATGGGATGTCCAGGAGATCCACGATGAACAGCACCAAGGCTTTCTCTGATTTGACCCTGCAGACTATATCCAGATATTCCTCCTTGGACATCTTGAGAGTCAATGCCTTTTGGTGGTGTGTGAGCAAGTAACAATGATGACAAATGCCTTCTTTCAATTCCTTCTCCTCTAGCAAAAGTTTATACTTCTCACTTGGTAGATAGCCTGCCACATCAGGTGCAGTGCATGACTGCGCCACATCCGTTGCAACAGGTGTCAATCCTCCATATCTAGCGTACCATAGATTTTATTTTTCGTCCTTTTGCTTGTTTCCTCGAGAAGGAAGTCTATATCACGAAACTCGATGAGAGAATCGGGGCTAGCTGTCGCCACTTTGGTCCCATCTTTCAATGACCACAGCTGTTGCTACAGAGTTCTCTGCTGCTTCTCAGAGCCTGACCTCAGCGGCAACCTCTTGTCTTCTTTGGAAATCATGGGGACAGCAATCACATGGAGCTAACCATAAAGTTGGTCCTTGTGAGTATTTTCTTGATCTATGTAGTCCAGGAAAACAAATTCCCCCTCATTTTCCGGCTCTATGGAGTTGCATTTCCCTTGAATGTTGACATTTTTACCCAGATCTTGAATTTCACCCCTTGCTTCTCTTACAGTGCTGTAAAATCTGGTCGTCCTTGTATCATCCACAGTGGTGTAAAGTACTTAAGTAAAAATACTTGAAAGTACAACTTAAGTAGTTTTTTGGGTATCTGTACTTCACTACATACCCAAAGAAAATTATGTACTTTTTACTCCATACATTTCCCCTGACACCCAAAAGGACTAGATACATTTTGAATGGTTAGCAGGACAGGAAAATGGTCTAATTCGCACACTTATTAAGAGAACATCACTACTGTCTCAGATCGGGCAGACTCACTAAACACATGCTTAGTTTGTATAAAATACTGAATGTTGGAGCATGCCCCTGGCTATACGTAAATTTAAAAAACAAGAAAATGGATCCACCTGGTTTGATTTATATAAGGAATTTGAAATGATGTATACTTTTACTTTTGATACTTAGCTATATTTCAAACCAAATTATTTTAGACTTTTACTCAAGTAGTATTTTACTAGTGACTTTCACTTTTACTTGAGTAATTTTCTATTAAGGTATCTTTACTCAACTATAACAATTGGGTACTTTTTCCACCACTGGTCATCCAATACAAAAGGGAGTTTATGATGGAACATGTTTCCTTCAAACACAGACATATAGTGCCTTGGTAGAGGAGATGAGATCGATTTGGTACTTTGGTTTACAGATAGACATGGAATTGATAGATGTCGAAAAAATAGTTATCGTGGGCAGAGCAAGCAGGAGGTGGGGAGAGCCAAGCACGAGCTAGCGAGAATCTATTGGCGCGTTCTAGCATCATCTGCATATTTTCGTTAGGGAACGCATACTCTGTGAAGTGCACGTGCGCAATAATTCAATTCGTTTTTGCACTCTTTCTAAACGCGATTTTTAAAAACTTTTGCAAAGGGTAAAGTCCACAAAACGTAATCCACTCTGTTCAAAACAGATTCTAGTTTTGGGAACAGAAAACGGTATTGAGATCAAATGTTTGATCGATGAAAACATTTGCAGAGTGTTGGCGTAATCCAGCTCGTTCCATTTTCCCCCACTGCCGGCCAGTGGGCAAAGGGCTTCTTATCACGACCATATTTGGTCATGAGTGGAAACGCCAAGCGGATGCTTCATTTTTATACATCCAGCGAAATATCTAGTCTGTGAAACTGTAGTTCAAATCCATTACACATGTGAGTTGCTGCAATCAAAACTCCATGTATATCCTGACGGAACTGACGTTGCTGGAAATGTTGTTTATTTACGTTTACAACTATTAAGATTCGGCATCTGATAATAATAATATATTATTTATCAGATAAAATAATATGATTATCATAGTTAATATTAGAGCAGAATAGTATAAATATTTAGTTAAGACTAATTTCTAGCACGGCAAAATAACAGTTTTGTCAGGAAATGACGTTTTACGATAGACCGTCAATATTTCTTTTTGTATTCATTTAGATAGCAAAGTGTGCAACGTTAGACAACGTTGAATCCGACACTGTTGATGATTTAAACGTCGGATTCTGCTTATTTAGGCAAACACGAGAGGGAATAAGTAGTAACCATGTATGACCAAGATGAAGGTATTTCAGCTATTTTACATAATGTAGCCAGCTAGCTAAGTTAGCATATAGGCTAATATATGGCGCCAGGAGCATCAACAAGAAGAGATAGCAAGCAAGCTTGCTAGCGCTATGTTGGTTGACTCATTTGTTACATACCAAATATGGTTTCACCAAACTAAACACCTAACGTTAGCTAGCTATAGTACACTTTCAACTAGGCCTATCTATATGAGCATCACATAATGACATTATGTGCAAAAAAATCTGTCTTTGATATCTGCAGAGCTGAAATAACTTTCTTTGTGTCTATCAGTTGTTCTTCTGTAGAAAACTCCATGAACTAGATCCGGGGCCTAGGCTAACATTAAATCACTGTGTCTGCATTCACTTTGTTGATGTATTTTCCGTGATCTCTTGCAGATATCCAATACGATGAGGATGAGGATGAAATCACCCCCGATTTATGGCAGGAAGCTTGCTGGATTGTTATCAGGTAACATTATGCTCTCCCTACCTATCTCTCTTTTGATCATCATGGAGCATACACTATGCAGCTTGCTTATGTTCAAATAACACTATCTTCTCTGATGCACCCTACAGTTCCTACTTTGATGAGAAGGGTCTGGTGCGACAGCAGCTGGACTCCTTTGACGAGTTCATCCAGATGTCTGTGCAGAGGATTGTGGAGGACGCCCCGCCCATTGACCTGCAGGCTGAGGCTCAGCACACCACTGGAGAGGTGGAGGACCCGGTGAGTGACAGACAGGAACTTTTTCTGAAACGCTGCTCTATGTAGGGCCTCTCTCTGAGGGCACTCATTCATGGCCTGTTACTAATGAGCCTGTTGCTTTGTTCTACAGCCACGCTACCTGCTGAAGTTTGAACAGATCTACCTTTCCAAACCCACTCACTGGGAAAGAGATGGAGCACCTTCACCTATGATGCCCAACGAAGCCAGACTCCGGAACCTCACGTAAGTTGGCCCATTTGGAGCCAACATTTTATCACAATATATTTCCTGTGCATGTCATAGGCAATCTTTATTCCTTCCAGTGCCAACCAGGCTCACATATGTATTATACAGGTACTCTGCTCCCCTGTACGTGGACATCACCAAGACCATCATCAAGGAGGGAGAGGACCAGCTGCAGACCCAGCACCAAAAGACCTTCATCGGCAAGATCCCGATCATGCTGCGCTCCACCTACTGCCTTCTCAGCGGCCTGACGGACCGTGATCTCTGTGAGCTCAACGAGTGCCCGCTAGATCCCGGGGGCTACTTCATCATCAACGGCTCTGAGAAGGTAGAAGAAGAAAGAGCGAACAGGGGTGGAGGGTGGGATGTTCAGTTCCAGTCAAAATTTTGGACACACCTACTAATTCAAAGGTTTTTCTTTATCTTTACTATTTTATACATTGTATAATAATAGTGAAGACATCAAAACTATGAAATATGGAATCATGTAGTAACCAAAAAAGTGTTAAACAAATCCAAATATATTTGAGATTCTTCAAAGTAGCTACCCTTTGCCTTGATGACACCTTTGCACACTCTTGGCATTCTCTCAACCAGCTTCACCTGGAATGCTTTTCCAACAGTCTTGAAGGTGTTCCCAGATATGGTGGGCACTTGTTGGCTGCTTTTCCTTCACAATGTGGTCCAACTCATCTCAAACCATCTCAACTTGGTTGAGGTCAGGCGATCATCCCTTCACCTGCCCTGCGTCTCACAAACACAAGGGGTTGGAACCAAAAATCTAAAATTTGGACTCATCAGACCAAAGTACAGATTTCCACTGGTCTAGTGTCCATGGCTTGTGTTTCTTGGCTCAAGCAAGTCTCTTCTTCTTATTGGTGTCCTTTAGTAGTGGTTTCTTTGTAGAAATTTGACTATGAAGGCCTGATTCACGCAGTCTCTGAACAGTTTATGGTGAGATGTGTCTGTTACTTGAACTCGGTGAGCATTTATTTGGCCTGCAATTTCTGAGGCTGGTAACTCTAACTTATCCTCTGCAGGAGAGGTAACTCTGGATCTTCCTTTCCTGTGGCGGTCCACATGAGAGCCAGTTTCATCATAGCGCTTGATGGTTTTTGCAACTGCACTTGAAGAAACTTTAAAAGTTCTTCAGATTTTCCATATTGACTGACCTTCTTGTCTTAAACTTATGATGGACTGTTGTTTCTCTTTGCTTATTTGAGCTGTTCTTGCCATAATGTGGACTTGGTTAAATAGGACTGTCTTCTGTGTACCACCCCTACCTTGTCACAACACAACTGAATGTCTCAAATGCATTAAGAAGGAAAGAAATTCCACAAATTAACTTATAACAAGGCACACCTGTTCATTGAAATGCATTCCAGGTGACTACCTCATGAAGCTGGTTGAGAAAATGCCAAGAGTGTGCAAGGCTGTCATCCAGGCAAAGGGTGGCAAAGAAGAATCTCAAATATAAAACATATTTTGATTTGATTAACACTTTTTTGTTTGGTTACTACATTATTCCATATGAGTAATTTCATAGTTTTGATGTCTAAAGAAAAACCCTTGAATGGGTAGGTGTGTCCAAACTTTTGATTGATTGGTACTGTATGTCTGGCCTTGTTTGTTTGGGTACCAATGTTTCTTCAATACTTTTCACGAAGCACCTGAGAAACACACGCTTTTGCTTGAAGAGGAAGTTTTATTGATAACAATTTTTGTGTTTGGTGTGAAGGTCCTGATTGCCCAAGAAAAGATGGCCACGAACACAGTGTACGTCTTTGCCAAGAAGGACTCAAAGTACGCATACACAGGGGAGTGCCGCTCCTGCCTGGAGAACTCCTCGCGGCCCACCAGCTCCATCTGGGTCAGCATGATGGCCAGGGGAGGACAGGTGAAAAACAAGCAACCTTGAACACCAAAATATACCCTGTCTGAATTTGCTGGCAAAGTTGCATTTAGGTACTGCTACTGCACCCAAATGTTGACTCTCCTTGTTTCTTTTCCCCCAGGGGGTGAAGAAAAGTGCCATTGGTCAGAGGATCGTGTCCACTCTGCCCTACATCAGACAGGAGGTGCCCATCATCATAGTGTTCCGAGCCCTGGGCTTTGTTTCCGACAGAGACATCCTGGAGCACATCATCTACGACTTTGACGACCCTGAGATGATGGAGATGGTAAAAGTTCTACATTTTAACTGACACATGAAACATACTCCTGCCACCCCCCCCCCCCACCCCCACCCCTTCTCATCGCCCACCCACACCTCTAATCTGATGTGCTATGCTGTGCTGTGCTCCACCAGGTCAAGCCCTCCCTGGATGAGGCCTTTGTGATCCAGGAGCAGAACGTGGCCCTGAACTTCATCGGCTCTCGTGGTGCCAAGCCCGGTGTCACCAAAGAGAGGAGGATCAAATACGCCAAGGAGGTGCTGCAGAAGGAGGTGCTCCCCCATGTCGGAGTCAGTGACTTCTGTGAGACCAAAAAGGCCTATTTCTTAGGGTGTGTTTTTTTAAATTATGTTATATTAATGTAATAATCATAGAGATCCTATAATTCACCAGGTTTGTGTTGGAGATTCTATATGTAATTTTATGGTTATCACAGTATGATGTTACTGATTGCATGAAGACCAATATGTTGTTGTTGTGCTTGATGTATTAGCCTAACACAGTGTTGTATATTTGGGTCTGTTTGTAGGTACATGGTCCACAGACTGCTATTGGCTGCTCTGGGCCGAAGAGAGTTGGATGACAGGGATCACTATGGCAACAAAAGATTGGACCTGGCTGGGCCTCTGTTGGCTTTCCTGTTCCGAGGGTAAGGCCTGAAGGAACACCTCTACAAAGCTATGATTCACAGATGCAGGACTACTTTGTGCAAACCGCACTCCTATCCAAACTGAGCATTTGGTGAATATTTATGAAGTCAATGGGATACTAAGCCTGTAACTTGAATCAAGCTCTTTTTAATTTCTTTGGACGCTTTTAGAATGTTCAAGAACCTGCTGAAAGAGATCCGCATCTACGCCCAGAAGTTCATTGACAGAGGGAAAGACTTCAACCTGGAGTTGGCCATCAAGACGCGCATCATCTCCGATGGCCTGAAGTACTCTCTTGCCACGGGGAACTGGGGTGACGTCAAGAAGGCTCATCAGGCCAGGGCTGGAGTGTCCCAGGTAACACAGTGCAGAAGACATCTGGTACACATTCCTATATAGTTTAGGCTCAGTTTGCCATTATGCTGCGACAAGATGATTGTTGTCATTCCGAACCAGAACTTTTTGTGTTCTTTATCATTAGGTGTTGAACCGCTTGACCTTTGCCTCAACCCTCTCCCATCTTCGACGGGTGAACTCCCCCATCGGTCGAGACGGCAAGCTAGCCAAGCCCAGGCAGCTTCACAACACGCTGTGGGGCATGGTGTGTCCTGCCGAGACCCCCGAGGTATGTTCAAAACCAATCCAAATGACATCTGTGTCAAGAGCTATTGTTGCATCATACCATATTTTAAGGTTGAGGTTACCCTCAAAGAATTAAGCTCTCCGTCAATTAAGGCGTGTCATTGATATGCTATTGTCCCTTCTTACTTTGTTCCTGTCTTTGTGCCTACCTCTGTCTATCTGGTCTCTCCAGGGTCATGCTGTAGGCCTGGTGAAGAACCTGGCCCTCATGGCTTACATCTCTGTGGGCTCCCAGCCCTCTCCCATCCTGGAGTTCTTGGAGGAGTGGAGCATGGAGAACCTGGAGGAGATCTCACCTGCAGCCATCGCAGAGTTAGTCCAGCAGATGGCAGCACACTGCTCTTTATCAGTCCAGAAGATATCTAAGCGTTCTCAGTCTTTTATGCTTAGTGACTTGTATAGTTTGTCAACCTCTCTTATTTGCATTTTAACTGAATTTTTTTCTTCATTAATTCAACACTAACAGTGCCACAAAGATCTTTGTGAATGGCTGCTGGGTGGGAATACACAAGGACCCAGAGCAGCTGATGAACACACTGAGGAAACTGAGGAGGCAGATGGACATCATTGTGTCTGAGGTGATTTTTTTTCTCACGGAATTTCAGCTTTTCTAACATTTTCATTATTTATTATATTATTATTAATTTGAATTAACCTACAAACACAATATCCCTTATCCTGATGTGCTACGTTGTTCTGATCCGTGTTTACGCCTGTTTCTAGGTGTCCATGATCAGAGACATCCGAGAGAGGGAGATCCGCATCTACACAGACGCTGGGAGGATCTGTCGTCCTCTGCTGATCGTAGAGAAACAGAAGCTGCTGCTGAAGAGGAGACACATCGACCAGCTGAAGGAGAGGGAGTACAACAACTACAGTTGGCAGGACCTGGTGGCCAGCGGCGTGGTGGAGTACATCGACACCCTGGAGGAAGAGACAGTGATGCTGGCCATGACCCCTGACGACCTCCAGGAGAAGGGCGTGGCCTACTGTTCTACATACAGCCACTGTGAGATCCACCCCTCCATGATCCTGGGAGTCTGTGCTTCCATCATCCCCTTCCCCGATCACAACCAGGTACGGCTAAAAAATATTACGCTCCTAAAATATATGTTTAAGTTGGCATGGTTGATTAGGTGCGGTGGCAATGGTATTGTCTATGACAAGACAAGGATATAAAACATAAGGATTTTTATCAGTCTTGGTATACAGTATCACACGATTTGTCATTTATATGCCTCTGTTTTAACTGTAATCTTATTAATGCCATCCCCCCCCCCCATCTTTTCCCCTGTGTAGTCTCCCAGAAACACGTACCAGTCTGCTATGGGTAAACAAGCCATGGGTGTGTACATCACCAACTTCCATGTGCGGATGGACACCCTGGCCCATGTGCTCTACTACCCCCAGAAACCCTTAGTCACCACTCGCTCTATGGAGTACCTGCGTTTCAGAGAGCTCCCAGCAGGTGAGAACTGGAGTGCTGCAGAAGTAGCAGCCAAAAACACTCCTTAACTCTGACCTAAAGATTTATGCCTTTTTTTTTTTTTTTTTTAAGTTCGTTGAAATCCCCTCATTTGTGCCTGGTTTAGGTATCAATTCTATTGTGGCTATTGCGGCGTACACTGGCTACAACCAGGAGGACTCTGTCATCATGAACCGCTCTGCGGTGGACCGTGGATTCTTCAGGTTTGCGCTGTGATTTGAAGATAGAAATTTGCTGTGATAATGACTTTTAAGGCGGTGGTGTAATTAACGGTGTTTATTTCAGGTCTGTGTTCTACCGCTCCTATAAAGAACAAGAGTCGAAGAAAGGCTTTGATCAGGAGGAAGTCTTTGAAAAACCCACACGCGAAACATGTTCGGGTACGTCCTAGGCATCTTGGCATCTACAAGTATAGAGGACTCGGCCAGAAAATCAGAGCCTACTATTTCCATCATCTCATAAAATGTTCCATCGGCAGCTTCCATTTAAATTGGCAGTCATACAAACAGAACTGCTCAGTGAACAATCCAATGCCCCTGCCTTCCCCCAGGTATGAGGCACGCCATTTACGACAAGCTGGACGACGATGGCCTGATAGCTCCTGGCGTGCGCGTCTCCGGCGAGGATGTGATCATCGGCAAGACGGTGACCCTGCCGGAGAACGACGACGAGCTGGACAGCACCAACCGGCGCTACACCAAGAGGGACTGCAGCACCTTCCTCCGCACCAGCGAAACGGGCATCGTGGACCAAGTCATGGTCACCCTCAACCAGGAGGGCTACAAGTTCTGCAAGATCAGGGTGTGTCCTGAGTCCTCTACCTTCACACAATAGGCATATTGTGTCAAGTTGACAATGCATTAGTAGGCTGTAAAAATGACAAATAAACCATAATAAATTATCCCTGTTGGCAGCTCTACCTATTTGTCAAGTTTAGAGTAGGCAGGAAGGTCATCCGTAGAATGGGCAGGTTTGAGTTGAGTTTTACGAGCATGATTGCTTCCATAGAAGCAACAAGCCCGAGATACCAAATCCGAGTTGTTGACAGATTGACTAAATGAAACTGGTTGAATATTGCACCCTCTAACCTTGGGCCATAAGGTTATGGAGCCTTATGGCCCAACTTGTGGCATGATTTAACTCAAACTCCATTTGTTTCTTCTTGCAGGTTCGCTCTGTTCGTATCCCCCAGATTGGTGACAAGTTTGCCAGTCGACACGGGCAGAAGGGTACTTGTGGTATTCAGTACAGACAGGAGGTAGCGTATTAAACACATGTTCCTCATGCATAGTCTACAGGACTGCTCACTCTTAAGTAGACGACACAGTATGACATTGAGCCAGGAAATGTTTATCATGATGTTTAGTCAATGGCCTAGAGACATTGGCTTTATTTATGTTTAGGCTCAGTCTAAACACAAAGGCCTCTTCAGAGGAAGTGCTAAGTCAACCACGTCCCAGTAAATACTATAAAATTGATTTAGAGAGAACATGAAAGTCTCTGTAGAACATGCAACATTCCTGCAAGGGGTTATGCCTTAGAAAGACTAGCTTAGAAAACTGGAACCCTCACACAAGTTTTTGTAAGGGAACTATGTCCTTTGTTCCGTTTCTTTCCACAGGACATGCCCTTCACTTGCGAGGGAATTACCCCAGACATCATCATCAACCCCCATGCCATCCCCTCTCGTATGACAGTCGGCCATTTGATCGAGTGCCTGCAGGGCAAGGTACCTGTCTAATAACTCCTCCCCCTACTTAATTTTAACCTGTGTTAGTCCTATGTTGAGACCTCTGAAGAATATGACAGTTAACTTAATAAGGTACCTAGATTAAATATTTTAGAAGTGACAAAGGTCAGTGTGAATTTGTTTGTTAAAGGTCAAACTTTTTGTCATGGAAATAAAGTATAGTGTATGGATGGGAGTTTTCTTGTTTTCACCCTCTTTCACCGTGTAGGTTTCAGCCAACAAAGGGGAGATTGGTGACGCCACACCTTTCAACGATGCGGTCAACGTGCAGAAGGTCTCCAACCTGCTGTCTGAATACGGATATCACCTGAGGGGCAACGAGGTCAGGACATCACCCTCCTTTACCATTCACATCTAACTTCCTTAGTAGCTATTTCACACTAGTCTGTCTATAGAGTACAATTAACGGGCCTCGTCTTTCCCTCCTAGGTGTTGTACAACGGTTTTACCGGCCGTAAGATTACCTCTCAGATCTTCCTCGGTCCCACATACTACCAACGCCTAAAGCACATGGTGGACGACAAGATCCACTCCCGGGCCCGGGGCCCTGTCCAGATCCTCAACAGACAGCCCATGGAGGGCAGATCACGGTAAGAATACTAAGAATTATTTAACATAGGACTTTTTCCCTTTTATGGCACTATTTGAGTGCACTGGGCATGCATTCCTGGACTTGTATTCGTTAAGCAACTTTAAGTAGGAGCTGATCTAGGATCAGTTCTGTCTTCTTAGATGATAATAAATGCACAGGGGGAGAGGGACCTGATCCTAGATCTGCACTTCTAGATCAGATGCTTTATGAATACAGGCCCTGATCTCGCCCAGTTAAATCTAGAATCCTTAATTGAAACAATAACAAAGCAGACACCCCACCTCTGTTTTGGTAAAAAGCTGAGGGATGGGCCTGGAGAAAAGTAACCA
This sequence comes from Oncorhynchus masou masou, assembly GCF_036934945.1. Lineage (NCBI taxonomy): Eukaryota > Metazoa > Chordata > Actinopteri > Salmoniformes > Salmonidae > Oncorhynchus > Oncorhynchus masou. The sequence continues at coordinate 63,221,037 of NC_088243.1, read as the reverse complement.
CTGAAATTCATAGACAGAGCAATGGATGCAAGGACTGACCATCCATGATATCAACATTATAGTTTTAACCATATTTTGAGGCAACAATAATGCAGTAAAACAAGGTTATATTTTGGGTTCTGATGGGATGGCGTACAACAGTTGAACTAAGCTCATGAAGCATTTCTAAGTTATATTCTTCAAGAAACAATGGCTATAAGTCATTGATTTAGTAACTGTCATTGATTTAGTAACTGCAGATTGCCACTTTAACTAACCATGCTCTCATTTTGCACCCAGTGATGGAGGTCTTCGTTTTGGGGAGATGGAGCGTGATTGTCAGATAGCCCACGGCGCGGCTCAGTTCCTGCGTGAGAGGCTGTTCGAGGCGTCTGACCCCTACCAGGTCCACGTCTGCAACCTCTGTGGCCTCATGGCCATCGCCAACACCCGCACACACACCTACGAGTGCAGGGGCTGTCGCAACAAAACACAGGTACGGAACAACACCACCACCAGTCTCCCAGTTATTCCTGTTTATTACTTAGGCCGGCCTATTCACATGTTGTTTATGTCCATTATACCTTTATTACTGTAACCAGAATGTCAATTCCAAATTCTAACTACAATACAGTATAGTGAAATAGATTTTAAAGTGTTCCAACAGGACTATAAAAAAGTCTTGCCTCTATAGCCTTAGTTTTGTTGAAGATTTATCGAATAAGATGTTTGTACAATGTAACCGTTTCCACCCTTTCTTGTCAGATCTCACTGGTCAGAATGCCATACGCCTGCAAGCTGCTCTTCCAGGAGCTCATGTCCATGAGTATCGCCCCTCGCATGATGACCAGTTAGGAGCACTACTAAACCCCTGTCGAGTCAACAGGAATGGAATTGTGTTGTAGGAATGTCGAGGACATCGCTTATCTCTTCAGTGGGAGAGATGGAGCCTCAGGAGACAAAAACCAAACGCAACAGTCAACTTGTTTTGACGCTAATGGTCAGGTCCCCACGATTTGTCTCGCAAAATTATTTTGGGAGTGATATCACTGTTTTATAACGGAAGGAACATCGTCTCGGTTGTTTTTGTCAAACTAGAATAAATAAAGGTTGGTTTTTAATTTGTCACACTTTCTTCATTCAGTGTTTGTATTGAGCTAGCTAGCTTTATGTGGATTTGAAAAACTGAGGTATATACTGTGTGTGTGTGTGTGTGTGTGTGTGTGCGTATATATATATATATATATATGCAGACGTCTTGATCATATAATATCGAAATAGCCTCAACTTGTAATCCATTTTGTATTTATTAGTAATGTACAGCAAGTGTCCCATGGTAGTAACATCAGTGTTAGTAAACCATACACCAAAGTGAATACATCAAATACATCCTTAAGCTGAAAAACTAGCAACATTTTGGTAAAAGCAATGTCCACTGGCCCCTTCATTGGAGTCGCAGACTTTTAGCAATAGCACCGACAGTGGATCTCTGCATTCCAACATAAATCCTCCTTTTTTTCCCTACGCCATTTCAAACTTGTCGTTTCCTCAATATACCCTACAGTACATCCCCAGACATCCGCCGCTGTGTGGTTTGTTAGCTAAACCCGTGGTATATGAGCCCTGGGGTTATATGAATGCTAGAGAAAGCCTTGTGTCTGGTTAGCCTGCCTGTCATTCCAGATCACTCACTCCACACAATGGCTTTTGCAAAGGCATGGCTTTATGGCTTATCAAGTACCATGTCAAGGGAAAGAATGATTTGTGTACTTTTCAGGAGGTCAAAGAAAAATAGTGTACATTATAAATAAAAAGTGGAATCTCGAATGCAATGATTTATTCATTCATTTTGCAAGTTGTGATTTTAGTTATTTTTAGCCTGAATGTCAGTATGTTTCTGCCTTGGCCAACCATGATTGCCTTGAAATGTAATATTTTTGAGGTACCCAGGGTAAAATTCTTTAGAGTAAATAAATTCACAAACACATAGAAAACTACATCAAAGGAAGAGATGGTGGAAGAGTAAGGCAGATGTGAAATACTGTTGAGTTTGGTTAAGCATGCATGTGTGTGCGCACATACAGGAAACTGCCAAAATAAAGAAAACACCAACATAAAGTGTTTTAGTAGTGTAGGGCCACCACGAGCCAGAACAGCTTCAATGCACCTTGGCATCGATTATACAAGTGTCTGGAACTCTATTGGAGTGATGGGACACTATTCTTCCATGAGAAATTCCATCATTTGGTGTTTTGCTGATGGTGGTGGAAAATGCTGTCTCAGGCGCCACTCCAGAATCCCCCCGTGTTCAATTGGGTTGAGATCTGGTGACTGAGAAAGCCATGCATATGGTTTTCAGGCTCATCAAACCATTGTGACCACTGTGGATGCAGGCATTGTCATCCATAGCCATGGTAGCCAAAATAATGGAATGCCCAGCATTTTTATACATGACCCTAAGCATGGTGGGATGTTATAATTGCTTAATTAAGCCAGGAATAATACCTGCTTTCAATATACTTTGTATCCCTCATTTACTCAAGTGTTTAAATTATTTTGGCAGTAACTTGCACATTTTAAAGATTGACTTGTGTGTGATGCCACTGACAAGAAAAATGTGTGTGAGGCCTCGATGTGTCTTGTGGATGTCCATGATGGTAACTTTCAATGTTGTGAGATGCAACGTTGATGCTTGTGCATACACAGTATACTGAGTATCACTATGAAAACTATGACTTGTTACCAAATAACAAATCAAGTATAAATATGATTGATGCTAATAGTGTGTGTTGGTCCTCTTTCTCAGTCAGTGTACAGGTCTACTTGTGTCAGCGGTGGGATAGTTGGGGATGGGGGGGCTTGGGGCTGCTCCCTCCTCTCGTGATCCTGCAGGAGCCGCCACTGAGTTCCTACTGTGCTGAGATGCCTTACAGCTCATCATCCTTGGTCACTGGAAGAGACACAGACAAGAACACAATGAACGATAAGTTCATTTATTAAAGAGGTAAGTGAATGTCTAGGGTAAGGGCCCTTAACTGGTCCTGTTTATAATAAATAATAATACTTAATTTAATTGTTAAAAGCGCTTTCTCAGACCCAAGGTGGAAAAAAAACATACAAATTATGACTAAAGTTGGGGAAGACCTGAATACTGGATTGGTTTTCATCAGATTGTGTCACCTATCTTGCCCTGCTTCCTTTTTAGATCACTGGAAATGAAGGAGAAGTGCTTAGATAGGATCTTGCACGATGGAGAGTGTGCCTTGGAAAGGGTTTGTTGTTTTTAATAGTATCCATCATCACAAACCACCAGGGATGGGAGATCACCTTAAGGTAGAGCTAACCTTGTTATTGTGATGGCGTTTTCACTCAAACATCCAGGTTCTTTCCCATGGAGCAAAGCTTTAAAGGCAGTTCAATAAATTGCATGTGTCAACCCCAGTGACACGTGCTGCCTTGTCGAGGCAACCATCTAGCCCTGTCGAGAGCCAAGTGACGTGGGCCGAGCCAAAAGCAAAGCAGGCACTCCTAAACATGTCAGGACGGGATGGCCACCACGGGCTAGAAGTCACACACACATTGAATGTATGCATACATGCACAGACACACACACACAGAATGTACGCATACATGCACAGACACACACACACACACAAAATGTACGCATACATGCACAGACACACACACACACACAGAATGTATGCATACATGCACAGACACACACACAAAATGTACGCATACATGCACAGACACACACATACAGAATGTACGCATACAAGGACGCACATGTACAGACACAGCATCATGCAAACCTGAAGAGACAAAATCAATGTATAAAGGGTAGACATGCCCTTTGGTGCCATGTTGTGTGGATCTAGATTTAACATGAAACAAAGTAGAAATGCGTGTGCAATAGGAGTGCAATAGAACAGGGGTGCTTCAGTACCTTTCTTGACAGGGATGTCATCGATGGACTCCACCACGTGAATGGTGCCCACCGCTGAGGCCTCTCCCTTGGCGTTGACAGCGTGACACTCGTACGAACCCGCCTCTTCCTTGGTGAGCGGCGAGATCTGAAAAGCATGGCGACGGTGGTTATTAAACCTCAATGTGATTTTTAGCAGAACACATGATGTGGTCTGCAGTAAACCATCAGCTGCAAGGGGACACAAACACAGCCTCAAACTCTCCCTCCCAGCCAAACTCGGCTCCTTTCGACAGAGCACGGGCGCCATTTCAAGTGTTCAGGATTGTTTGCAGTTGTATAACTGCTGTCCAGTGCCGGCTTGCACCTGTGTAGATGTTTAGACGTTTACTTCTCACAACTACAAACATCTACAGTGGAAGATGGCAAATTAAGAAAACATGGCAACGAATCATTGTGGAAGATAAATACTCTGAAATGAGATCAAGAAATTGAGAGAATTTGATGTTTGACAGCAGGGGAGCAGAATAGCGAGAGTGAAAAGAGACGGAAGAAGATATAGATATAGATCTAACCACTGAACAGGGCCCACCAATGTTTTCTGTTCCTTTACTGAGACATTGAAGAAGGAGTTTAATTTCTATTCAACTCTGTTATGTAGAGGCTCTGAACAGAACAAGTCAATGAGGAGCGTTGATGGACAACTTTGGAATATGCCTCAGGTAATATTTAAGCAATATGACATGAGGGGGTGTGGTATATGGCAAATATACTACGGCTAAGGGCTGTTCTTAAGCATGATGCAGCACGGAGTGCCTGGATACACCCCTTAGCCGTGGTATATCAGCCATATACCACAAACCCCCGAGGTGCCTTATTGATATTATAAACTGATTAGCAATGTAATTTGAACAGTAAAAAATTTTTTTTCTCATACCCGTGGTATACCACTGCTTTAAGCCAATCAGCATTCAAGGCTCGAAATACCTGGTTTATAATTATAAATAAATTGCATAAATAATGGAATGTCAGCTATCTAATACATAGTAACTCTTCCACCCTATGCTTTAATTTTCCCTTTATTAACTCTGTGTGTGGTCTTTGAGGTATTTGACTGATTTGTGTCTGTGGGGGAAGATCCACAAGTCATTATGACAGCAAAAATATTTCAAGTAGTGTGCATATCTGTATGTTTATGTGTGTGTGGGCTGGTTGGACTCACCAGGACCCAGCCGGTGACCTCATGTTTCTCAGGTCCTCCACGGGTCTGAATGGCCAGGTTGTCTCTGTCTCCTGGAAGCAGCTCCATTCTCTGTTTTCCGCTGGTGACCTGGGAAAACAACCGTTAACGTAATAACTTACTAATCAAATCAACTCATTAAAAGCACACAGTGTGCATGCAGCTGTGAAACTGAAAACGTTTGACGCTTCAGCTACTACACTTCACGAAGCAACCTAATCATGTTATAGTAGGTTTCAGTAAATTGCCCAATGTTATTTCAAGTCATCTAAAATCACATTCTCTTTATATGACCTAAGCTCAGACACTGAAATCTACAGCTATAAAAACACATGACATAAGCAAAGAAAGCAAAGGCTCATCTGGGAAATCAGTGGGCCACAAGAAAGTCTTGGTATGGAAAGATGGATGTAACTAACACATGACATGTTCTGTTGGATCCAAACCATCCATCTTCAGTTGTATTTTATCGAGCTCACTGACATGTTTTTCCTCTCTCTCCCCTCAAAGAGACGAAGTGTGAGAACCAGCTGGAGGTGAGTTTGGCCTGTTTTGGTGTGTCGAAGACGTTGAAGGTTTTGGCCTTTCTTTCTCCTTCACTCTCTCTCCCCGTCTCTCACTTATCTCACTCATCAGTTCTGTCTCCGTCTCCTACTCTTCCCCCTCAATTTTATGTCCCTCTCTCCCCTTTCCCATTATTTTCCTCCCTCTTCCCCTCTCCCCCCTTATCTGAGGGGATTTTGAGGCAAGCTGAAAACTGTTCTTCAGGAGGCCCGGACATTACTTTCTCCAGGCTCTAGTCCTCTACAGTAGATAGGACCTAACCCGGGCATAGTCATCACCTTCACTCTAACAGCTCAGCGCTCAACACCATAGTCCCGTCCAATCACTAAGATAAAGACCCTGGGATTAAACACCTCCCTCTGCAACTGGATCCTGGACTTCCTGATGGGCCAACCCCAGGTAGTGAGGGTAGACAACAACATATCTGCCATGCTGACCCTCAACATGGGGGCCCCTCTGGGGATTTTTTTTTCTTCTCACCCATCTACACAGAATGCTCCATAATGACAAAGTGAAAACAAGTTTTTAGACATTTTTGCAAATTTATTAAAAATGAAATACAGAAATATCAAATTTACACACCCCTGAGTCAAAACTTTGTAGAAGCACCTTTGGCAGCGATTACAGCTTTGAGTCTTTCTGGGTAAGTCTCTCAGAGCTTTCCACCCTTGGATTGTACAACATTTGCTAATTTTATTATTTTCTAAATTCTTCAAGCTCTGTCAAATTGGTTATTGATCATTGCTAGACAACCATTTTAAGTTCTTGCCATAGATTTTCTAGTAAATTTAAGTCAAAATTGTAATTCAGAAACATTCACTGTCTTCTTGGGAAGCAAGTGTAGATTTTGCCTCTTTTAGGTAATTTCCTGCTGAAAAGTAAATTCATCTACCAGTGAACCAGGTTTTCCTCGATGGTTTTGCCTGTGCTTAGCTCCATTCTGTTTAACTGAGTTTTTTTCTATTTAATCCTTCTGATATAATTTTTATATTGTTCTACTATTTCTCTTTTTTTCTCTCTCTGCATTGTTGGGAAGGGCCCGAAAGTAAGCATTTCACTGATAGTCTACACGGGTTGTTTATGAAGCATGTGACAAATAAAATGTGATTTGATTTGATTAGGACCATGACAGGCCCACTACCTACTGTAATTAAAACATAATGGGGCCCCTCCACTACAAGAGAAAGAGGAATGTGGTTGCTAAGCTCACCCTTAATTCCTCAAGTTCTGCTATTTAAGGTGTGTGACTGGCTATTTAAAGGAAAACCCCTAACAACAGTTACATAGGCATTGATTTCTAAATAGGTCAGATTTAACAGGTCAAGGCAAATCTCTAATCTATAGGCTCAATTCGAACAAAGCAACATTCTGTTGAGCTGTGGGCGTTTGTGTTAATCGAATCAATTAAACCATGCTTACAATGTTAAAATGTATCAATTCAAACCCACACTCTTTCAGTGCAGGAAGACTTTTTTGTTTACCACCAAAACTTCCAGATTTCCATCATGATTATATCCGTTTTCATATTAACCCCTTATGTCCTGTGCTATTGTTTCAGTGTCAACAATCACGCGCTTCATATCCTCCATGGTCATATCTCTTTCATCCATTGTGTCCTCAACTATAGAGCCCAAATCAACATTCAGTTGAAGTGGATGTATGAATATCTAGACATAGGAAAATACATTAACAACCTTCCGTATGTAGTTATTTGGACCGTCATACTAAACTATTCATGGGAGTGATTCTGATACCCGTGTAGAAGTGTTTTCTCAAAGCATGAGGCGATTATCTTTTCTTTTGTACCATAACCTAGAAAAGTGTCCTATTGACCTCACCGTTGGACCTTCTGGTACCTTCTTCCAGGTGATCACAGGGGTGGGGATTCCAATGGCCTCGCAGCTCAGGTAGACCTGGGAGCCTGTGACATTGTAGACCTCATCAGGGGCTGTCACAATGACAGGTGCTATAGAGGAGGAGGAGAAGAATAAAGGAAAAAAAGGTGAGACAATTGAGTGGATTTATTATCTCCTTCACATCAACCTGTAACATGTATTGTTACCTTGGGCGGACTCAGAGAGAGCTCTGGTGTTATCCCCTGGGACAAGCTGGTACAGGATGGAAATGTCAGAGCAAGAATTCAATGTTCGTGTTCTGATTGATGTGTTGTATAAATGAGTGAGTGTGTTACAAATGAACAGATAGCTGCTCCAGTCCTTTTAGCCGTTCAGAAAATAATTCATGTGAATCTTACAGTAAGTGGTGACGCTGATATAACATGGAACACATCAAGGAGTTTGGAGTTCATTCTGTTAGTTAGGAATTTGGTGAAATATTAAGCATACTTTCTCCCTTCGATTTTCTCATGCCAGTAAGAATTAGTTGAACATGACCTCTGTTTGGTTTCTCAATGTGAACCTGGACATTACTGTAATTGCCTTTGAAACATTGGGACAGGCTTTTTGCTGACTTGCACCAATTAAAACTCTATTATTAATTCTGAAAAACAAAGCTGGTAATCTTTTTAGCTCAAACAGAATGATCTGTCATTTCTATGGGTCAAGAAAATAATTTGTGCAATTACATCACGTCACACTTCTGGCACGTTATACTTTACATGCGATCCACAAGTGTAGACAGCAATGTAGGTTTACTGGAATGTTATTTCAGTTATGATGAATAGGCTTTGAATGACAAGGGTTGCAAAGTAAGGGCCGCTTTAGAACAATGTTATGATGAAACAGCTGACCTATGGAAGATTGACTATGTTGTCTTTTTAATGCTCTATACTCCAACCCAAGGAATGGATATGATATGATAATTAGGATCATAAATAAGTGCTGACTCATATACAGTTTAATCCAGGAGTTTACATACACCTTTACCCAATACATTTAAACTCAGTTTTTCACAATTCCTGACATTTAATCCTCACAAAAATTCCCTGTCCTTGGTCAGTTAGGATCACCGCTTTATTTTAAGAATGTTAAATGTCAGAATAATAGTAGAGAGAATGATTTATTTCAGCTTTTATTCCCAGTGGGTCAGAAGTTTACATACACTCAATTAGTACTTGGTAGCATTGCCTTTAAATAGTTTAACTTGGGTCAAATGTTTCGGGTAGCCTTCCACAAGCTTCCCAAAATAAGTTGGGTGAAGTTTGGCCCATTCCTCCTGACAGAGCTGGTGTAACTGAGTCAGGTTTGTAGGCCTCCTTGCTCGCACACGCTTTCTCAGTTCTGCCCACAAATGTTCTATAGGTTTGAGGTCAGGGCTTCGTGATGGCCACTCCAATACCTTGACTTTGTTGTCCTTAAGCCATTTTGCCACAAGTTTGGAAGTATGCATGGGGTCATTGTCCATTTGGAAGACCCATTTGCGACCAAGCTTTAACTTCATGGCTGATGTCTTGAGATGTTGCTTCAATATATCCACATAATTTCCCTTCCTCATGATGCCATCTATTTTGTGAAGTGCACCAGTCCCTCCTGCAGCAAAGCACCCCCACAACATGATGCTGCCACCCCCGTGCTTCATGGTTGGGATGAATTTCTACGCCTTACAAGCCTCCCCCATTTTCCTCCAAACATAACGATGGTCATTATGGCCAAACAGTTCTATTTTTGTTTTTAATCAGACCAGAGGACATTTCTCCAAAAAGTACAATCTTTGTCCCCATGTGCAGCTGCAAACCGTAGTCTGGCATTTTTATGGCGATTTTGGAGCAGTGGCTTCTTCCTTGCTGAGCGGCCTTTCAGGTTATGTCGATATAGGACTCATTTTACTGTGGGTATGGATACTTTTGTACCTGTGTCCTCCAGCATCTTCACATTGCTGTTGTTCTGGGATTGATTTGCACTTTTTGCACCAAAGTACGTTCCTCTCTAGGAGACAGAATGAGTCTCCTTCCTGAGCGGTATGATGGCTGCGTGGTCCCATGGTGTTTATACTTGCGTACTATTGTTTGTACAGATGAACGTGGTACCTCCATGCGTTTGGAAATTGCTCCCAAGGATGAACCAGACTTGTTGATTTCTTTTGATTTTCCCATGATGTCAAGCAAAGAGGCACTGAGTTTGAAGGTAGGCCTTGAAATACATCCACAGGTACATCCCCAATTGACTCAAATTATGTCAATTATCCTACCAAAAGCTTCTAAAGCCAGGACATAATTTTCGGGAATATTCCAAGCTGTTTAAAGGCACAGTCAACTTAGTGTATGTAAACTTCTGACCCACTGGAATTGTGATACAGTGAATTATACGTGAAATAATCTGTCTGTAAACAATTGTTGGAAAATGTACTTGTGTTATGCACAAAGTAGATGTCCTAACTGACTTGCCAAAACTATTGGTTGTTAACAAGAGATTTGTGTAGTGGTTGAAAAATGAGTTTTAATGACTCCAAAAAAGTTTTAATGACTCCATCCTAAGTGTATGTAAACTTTCAACTTCAACTGTAGCTAGAGGCCCCTGTTGTTTTGAGTTCCGGTGAAATTTACTGTCACCAGTTAAGTAAGATCAACAAAATCCTCCCCTGAAACCACAGCCCTAGGCCTAGTCAACTAACCCGCAGAAAACAATAACAACTTGGAGTGGAGAGAGGAATGTTGGCCTTGAATTTGAACCTAACGTTATATTCACCTTGACCTGTCTGAGAGCCTAAAGGGTGCAGCTTAAGTGGTGGTCTGACCTCGCCCTGTTGTATATGGGCAAATTAGCAGGAGTGTGGGGCCTTTCGTGTGGGATGACTTTTTCTGGCAGCTAGCCAGGTTTTTTTCCATTCTTTTTCCACGTCCTGAACCTTTTCGCCTGCCTAATCCAGAGCCGGCATGCAGTTATAATTAATCATGTGATGGTTCAGTGAACTAGACACTGCTGGCTTTGCTTTAAACCAACAGGGCCTGTCTGTGTGTTTGTAGGCGAGACGCTGCTGTTTGATCGACAGTCATCCTCCTTTATAAAATGTAAAATCTCAGACATGTCTGTTCAGGGCTATATGTTCTACAGAGAGTGCCACCCCAGAGTGGAGACAACGGCTTTCAGCTTGTTCAGTGGCTGGCATTAGATCTGGTTGTTTTGGAAGGGTTATAGAGATAGAGGATGATGTAAACCTTGTCCACACCCAGTGGACAGTGCCACAGATCTTCCATAGTTCTCAGTTCTTCTATCCAGTAACTAGACAGTAGTCTAATCAAGACCATTTAGAATCAGTTTAATATATGAATTAATCGGATTAATACATTAATATTATTTGCATTGTGTAAATGGTAATTGATTATGCCAGAAAGCGTATAGCAAGCATATCACACTTAAAAATAAACATAATACCTCTTACTGAGGGAGGGGAAAGATTAGTCAAGATGAAAGTGACACCAACATGTAACACCAAAATGTTATGTCTAGGCCCCTTGGTGAACTATTGGCTATCAGGTCAGAATGTATTTGATATGGAGAATTGATATGGATATGAGAATTATTGTAGCGTGATACACCAAATCAAAACAGTTTTTCCAAAATATACAGAGTTCAATGTCCACTAAACTACTACTGCGCTCTCTATAATAAGTGGACCGTTATCTGCCGTTCCCCCATTCTCACCTGTTGAGCATTTTCCTTTATTCAAGATCTTGATTTCAGGCTTCTCCTCGTTCACCGCTTTCAGGCTGGCAACTTTCAAGTCGCAACCAGTTTTATAAGTCACCCCATCGGAGCCACACACTTCGTAGTTGGTTTTGCAGGCGCAAACGCCGAGCTTTGTCTTTCTGTCCTTTTCGCTCTTTATGCACTCCAGTCCAGAGGCGCAACGCTTGGCTGTGGCTCCGCGCCCTCCACATGGTTCCCCGGCTCCATACGCGCAAAGTGAACAACAACCGCAGGAGTCAAAAATTGTGCCAGACTTGCAGCCCTCCTTTGGTAGAGGGTCGCACAGGCTGGGTTCACACGTGCCACAGGTGCGCGGCACACGGTCCGCAGATGTGGGCGCAAGTGACAACGATACAGCCACGGCGAAAAGCACCAACATGTTGATGTTGAGTTTATAGTGGTGATTCTGTATTGCCATGGCTGTCTCATGCAGTGTAAAGCACTGTACAGTTCTTATTAGCGATTTTGTTGAAGCTCAACCCCGCCCCCAAAATCCCCTCCCTTGACTTCCATGTCTCCATAAAAGTTTTGGTCTAAATCCCCATTTTAAATTGACTTTGCAATGAACCAAAAACACCACAGGTAATACAAAATAATGTTTTATTTTACTGAAGTAACTTCCACCCAATTACTTCAACTTTTTGAACACATCTGATATAATCAACGATTTATGGATGACATAATGAGATTCACATTCAATAAATAAACATTTTGTGCAATTTACACTAAATGTTCAAAGTACAAATCTAGCATCCACTGATCATCCATGACTATGGTGGTCATCTTCAATACATTTCTTGCACATCGTTTGCCAGTTACAATGTCAGTCAAAGTTGCATTGCCAGTTACATTTCCTAATCACAACAGCAAGTTATCCTGGGTAGAACAGGGAGTGGTTGCCTTTCAAAGTAAGCATGCACATACATGTTACAGCATACACCAGTCACATAGATATATTGATACTGACTAGGTTTGTTAGATATTGACGTGTTGGATATGTCTGATTTTCTCTGATGGACCATCACCCATTGTGGTACACTCTAGATCTCAGTTCAGTGGTCACCAACTCTTGTCTTTGAGAGATACAGGGTGTACAGTGCAGGCGTTTGTGCCAACCCAGTGCTATCACGTGATTATTCAGCTAATCATTAATACCTTGACTCTCTGAATTGGGGAAGGGGCTTTAGGGTTGATTTTGGATTGAAAGTCTTTTATCCACTATGAGATGGATAACCGTTTTGACTTGATTTATTGGAAATGAAGGAGGAAGCAATATCTCTGTAAGCCGTGTCTGAGTTGGAGCACGTGGAGGGGATGTGGCATAGCCTCCAGAAGCGAGGCTAGCACAGGAGCAGATTGTGTCCCAGTCCCACCCAACTGGAGGTCAACCAGTACAGAGTTATAGACTAGAGAAGAATGAGGAGGGCAAAAGGATAGTGTGTCAATCTTTGGCATTCAGCATAGACAAATAAGCAGGGTTTAATTCCATACATAAAATAAAATTCAACTGGAAGCGAGGTTCATATGGGTAGCCCCTCAGAATCATATCTGAAAAAGCATACGAAACATCACCCTACGAGAATAGATCTAACTAAACCAAAGGTCAGGAATAGCCTCAGATTATTTTCAGTTTTCCTTGGAGGATTTCATGGGCCTACTCTCACGTGGACCAGCGTTTTGGGTTTCTCTTTGGCAGATCGGTTTCTTATGTAACGATCATGGTGCTCCAAAGGAAGACAACGAAATTACACTCCAGATTATCGAGAAAGATTGGGGGGGGGGGGCTAGATTGGGAGGATGAATCAGTGTACCTGGGAAAGAGCGAGTGAGGGCTTTCAAAAACAGAGAAGGCTATTCAGGGACGAGCAGGGTTTGTCTGTCACAACTTCTGTCGAACTCTAAAAAAAATTACTGCGTGTGTGTGTGTGTGTGTATCTTCCATATAAGAGAGGCGTCCTGTGCATGGGTCTGTGGACTTGGTGGAATTGTCACTAAAGTTGGGGAGAAAACATCCTCAGTGTGTTTTCAGCTATTACCATTTAGGTGGGCTTCTAAATAAAGTGTTCCTCCCATCCATCCCTTATGTGATGGATGGATAGGCACACAGATGCAACTGGAGTTAGGGAGACAGAGGTGTGGCTGAAGTATTTTGCTTCAGAGCTAGTGGGAGGGTGTTAACATAAGGCTGGCTAGGGAAATGTGCTAGCTGTCTGTTAATCTACAGGGGAAAGTGATGTGGCATGTTTAATAGCTTTTGTGATGAAATGTTGTTGAAGGCTAAAATGTTTCTGGTTTGTGGTTGCGTGTGCAGACAAGCATGCTGACCCGCATGTGCATACATGCAGATATATGGACACGCACGGATGGACTCACAAATAGGCACAAACACACACGCACGCACGCACGCACGCACGCACGCACGCACGCACGCACGCACGCACGCACGCACGCACGCACACACACACACACACACACACACACACACACACACACACACACACACACACACACACACACACACACACACACACACAGAAATCCCTCTGACAAAGTTGGTTACATACTTTTGGAACCTGGATGCTTCTTTCCTCCACAGAGAAAATACTGGACAACACAGAAACCAGACGTAACAATGTCAACATCTCAATGTTCTCATTCCTAGTGGGAAATACATTCTGTATTTTCATGGGTCAGTGAAGGATGCAGAATGACCAAATTAAAATCCAAAACAGATGTGTCAATCACATACAGTAAATCTGAACCAGGGCGCCAGGTAGCCTAGCGATTAAGAGCGTTGGGACAGTAACCGAAAGGTCGCTGATTTGAGTCCATGAACTGTCTAGTTGAAAAATCTGCCCTTGAGCAAGGTACTGAACCCTAATTGCTCCTGTAAGTTGCTCTGGATGTGAGCATCTGCTAAAATGTAAATATAAAAATGTTTTAGCAACCCTATTCATACTTCTATCCTTTGCAAACATATCACAGTAGATCATCTTTAACAGTGTGTTCTGTCCTAGCCTACGTTTTGTTACACTACAACATGACACTCGACCCCTGAAATCCATTGTGAGTTTAACACAGCTGAAAGCACAACAGGTGAGGAGTTTCCTCTTGTAAAAAAAAGGGGGTTGTCTGAATACTGGGTGGATCAAAGCTCTCCTCTAAAATGTTTCCTATTGTGTGTCTAATGGAGCTGCTGCTCAAGTCAGGGTGTCTTAGTTAGACCAGTGCTTCACCTCTGTGGAACAGGTTGATGACGCCCAGGGAGACAAGTGGAGTCATACAACGTCTGGTTGAAGAACCATAGAGCGCCACCTACTGTCAGCTCTGTCTGCCACACTGAAATAATGACAGTATTAATCAATTAATATTTTAAATATTCCATAGTCAGAATAAAGCAGTACAAATGTGATTATGTCTCTTGTAGAAGATACAACAGCCTTGATTGTGAATTGATTGATTGATTAAGTAGGTGAGTGAGTGTGGAGGTTTATCAGTGGGGTCATCAGACACCCCCAGGCTCAGGATCTGCAGGGCCAATAAAAGGTCACTTTAAAATGTGCAGTTTTGTCACATAACACAATGCCACAGTTGTCTCAAGTTTTAAGGGAGCGTGCAATTGCTGAGTGCAGGAATGTACACCAGAGCTGTTGGCAGAGAATTTAATGTTAATTTCTCTACCATAAACCACCAACATCGTCTTAGAGAATTTGTCAATACGGCCAACTGGCCTCACAACCGCAGACCACGTGTAACCTGCCAGCCCAGGAGCTCCACATCCGGTTTCTTCACCTGCGGGATCATCTGAGACCAGCCACCCGGACAGCTGATGAAACTGTGGGTTTGCACAACCGAAGAATTTCTGCACAAACTTTCAGAAACCGTCTCAGAGAAGTTTGTCTGTGTGCTCATAGTCCTCACCAGGGTCTTGACCCGACTGCAGTGGGAAAATTCGCACCTTCGATGGCCACTGGCATGCTGGAGAAGTGTGCTCTTCGTGGATGAATCCCGTTTTCAACTGTATCGGGCAGATAGCAGACAGCGTGTATGGCATCGTGTGGGCAAGCAGTTTGCTGATGTCAACGTTGTGAACAGAGTGCCCGATGGTGCCGGTGGCGTTATGTTATGGGCAGGCATAAGCTATGGACAACGAACACAATTGCATTTTTTCGATGGCAATTTGAATGCACAGAGATACCGTGACGAGATTTTGAGGCCCATTGTTGTGACATTCATCCGCCGCCATCACTCCATGTTTCAGCATGATAATGCATGGCCCCATGTCGCAAGGATCTGTACACAATTCCTGGAAGCTGAAAATGTCCACTTCTTCCATGGCCTGCATACTTACCAGACATGTCAACTATCGAGCATGTTTGGGATGTTCTGGATCGACGTGTACGACAGCGTGTTCCAGTTCCCACCAATATCCAGCAACTTCGCACAGCCATTGAAGAGGAGTGGACAACATTCCACAGGCCACAATAAACAGCCTGATTAACTCTATGAGAAGGAGATGTGGCGGGCTGGTCCCATCAGATACTGACAGGGGCATGATTCAGAAAACCAACCTTTTAGGTATCTGTGACCAATAGATGCATATCTGTATTCTCAGCCATGTGAAATCCATAGATTATGGCCTAATGAATGTATTTCAACTGACTGATTTCCTTATATGAACTGTAACTCAATAAAATCTTAGAAGGTATAGACTAACATGAAATGCTTACTTACAAGCCCAACAATGCAGAGTTTTTAAAAAGTAAGTAAGAAAAATAAATGCTAAATTAAAGAAACTAACGTTTAAAAATAGTAACACAATAAAATAACAGTAATGAGGCTGTATACAGGCGGTACCGGTACCAAGTCAATGTGCGGTTGTAAAGGTTAGTCGAGGTAATTGAGGTATTATCTACATGTAGGTAGTAAGTGACTATGCATAGATAACAAATGGCCAGGAGCAGCATCGTGAAAAAGGGGGTCAATGCAAATAGTCTGGATAGCCATTTGATTGACAGTTTAGCAGTCTTATGGCTTGGGGGTTGAAGCTGTCAAGGAGCCTTTTGGACCTAGACTTAGTGCTCCACACTGCCAGGTGTGGCAGATGTGTTGTTGCCTACCCTTACCACCTGGGGGCGGCCAATCAGAAAGTCCAGTATCCAGTTGCAGATAGAGGTGTTTAGTCCCATGGTCCTTATCTTAGTAAGGAGCTTTGAGGGCACTATATGTGAATTGTAGTGGGTCTAGGGTTTCTGGGATATTAGTGTTGATGTAAGACATGACCAGCCTTCCAAAGCACATCATGGCTACCCTTTTAGGCAAGCTACCTTGGCTTTCTTGGGCACAGGGACTATGTAGGTATTACAGACTAAGCCAGGGAGAGGTTGAAAATATCAGTGAAGGCTCTTGCCAGTTGATCAGCACATGCTCTGAGTACGCGTCTTGGAAATCCATTTGGCCCTGCCAGATGTTTAAAGGTCTTACTCACATAAGCTACATAGAGCGTGATCACACAGTTGTCCAGAATAGCTGGTACTCTCATGCATGGTTCAGTATTGCTTGCCTCGAAGTGAGCATAGAAAGCATTTAGCTCATCTGGTAGTCAGAGCCGGTGTGGTAAGATTCATTCTTAGTCCTGTATTTACACTTTGCCTGTTTGATGGTTATTTTCTTGGGCATAGTGGGATTTCTTATAAGCGTCCAGATTAGTGTCCCGCTCCTTGAAATCGGCAGCTCTAGCCATTAGTTCAGTGCGGATGTTGCCTGTTATCCATGGTTTCTGTTTGGGATATGTACATATGGTTACTGTGGGGACGACGTTATTGATGCACTTGTTGATGAAGCCGGTGACTAATGTGGAATACTCGCCAAAGCTATCGGATGAATACCGGAACATATTCCAGTCTGGGCTAGCAAAACAGTACGGGTAGCTAAGCATCTGCATCATCTGACCACTTCCATACTGAGTGAGGCAGTGCGTTCTATTTCTGTTGATATATATAGACTAGAGTCTTGAGGTTGGCGCCAAGCTCCCAGAGGCAGCCCTCCATAAGCCTGGGTCAAAGGTCATTTCTTTACCGGCAGTGTTTTTCCATCCAGCCCTTTTCACTTGGCTCACACTGAGATCTCGTAGCGCAACCTCTTAGCCAGCTCCGCCATCTCCACTTTCAGGTCTTCAACTTAGCTGGAGGCAAAGAGAAACACAGGGATTAGCTTTGATTCAACATAGACACCCCCTGCAGACAAAAGTTATAAAATTACACTGCACACATTAGTAACCCAAAACTGGACATAGGTCGTAGAGTGAATCAGGGTAGCCAAGTAGCCTGGTCAGAAGGGAGCACAACGAAACATTCAAACCGACTGCTCCTTTTTTAAAATCAAGTTCTCAAAGTCCTCCAAGAGTCAGGGACCTTGATGTATTACAGCCAAATATTAAAGTAAAAATGCTGTTTTCCTCATGATGACTCATGAAGGTAATTCACAGACATGAGTAGAATAGAATGCTTGTGTGTGTGTGTGTGTGTGTGTGTGTGTGTCAGGCCTGTGAGAGGGGGGAGCAATATGCTGACCCTTGTTCTCACACAGTGGGGGAGAGAGCAGCACTGGGGAGGGGAGGAAAAGGAGTAAGTGGAGGCAGGAAAAAAACAACATCCCACAGCTGAGGAAGGATGGAGGAGTGTGAAAGAATGCTTAATAAGGCCAAGCGCTCAGCAACGTTTGCACCAGTCATAGCATTGGCTGACTTTAAAATGCCTGTCATAGTTCCCCAGAATGTGTGTAAACATCTTGATCTTCCTGGGATGTTTCAATGACAAAACGATGGGAGACGAGGGAGTTTCAACAAGTGTCTCATGTGTTCCCTCTGGTGGAATTTTTAATTTAATTTTACCTTTATTTAACCATGCAAGTCAGTTAAGAACAAATTCTTATTTTCAATGACGGCCTAGGAACAGTGGGTTTAACTGCCTGTTCAGGGGCAGAACGACAGATTTGTACCTTGTCAGCTCGGGGGTTTTGAACTCGAATGGTGAGCAGCAGAGAACATCTCCCCATTGTGATTATATAATGTTTCACTTGTTTAACATAACACTATGGATGAGCACTTCTTTCCTGATAAAATATTTTGTGGTTATTTGGATACTGTACATTTACATTTGAAATTGTTTAGCAAATAACACATTACGCCAGGGTTGTACCTCAATAGTCTAATGTAGGTTCCTACTCGTATCTCTTCTCCTTCAACTGCATCCATCTGTGTTCACAAAATAGGTGAAACCACTTGTCGATGCTTCCTGGATATTTGCTTTCACCTGTGCAAATTAAGGAAATAAGATGAGGAAGGATGCTACTTCACTTTAGACTATGGAAATTCACCCCAGGGCTTCTCCAGCTCAACTCTGACCCTGTTGAGACTAGTGTGTGCACCAACAAGGGCTGAAAAAACACACTGTATAATAGGATGCTTGGTTCTCGATGCAACACAGGCCTTTGCGAGGATGACCACCTTATAGGTTCCCAGTGGCAGTGTTACGACTGTCCCCAGGGCCACGGGGGCACAGACGCTACTGGCCCACCACGGTAGACCTGTGTTCTGATGGATAGACCTCAGTAGCTGCTCAGTCAGAGGGACAGGAGTAGAGTCTGCTATGCTCTCATACCGGCCTCTACCGCTGGTTGTAGGAACTGGTCTACCGGGCTGAAACATGAAGTTTATTTCATCGCTTCAGCTGTACATAATCTATTGGTAAATAGCCCACCCATTTTCACCTACCTCATCCCCACAGTTTTTATTTAATTACTTTTCTGCTCTTTTGCACACCAATATCTCTACCTGTACATGATCATTTATCAATCCAGTGTTAATCTGCAATATTGTAATTATTCGCCTACCTCCTCATGCCTTTTGCACACATTGTATATAGACTCCCCTTTTTTTTCTACTGTGTTATTGACTTGTTAATTGTTTACTCCATGTGTAACTCTGTGTTGTCTGTTCACACTGCTATGCTTTATCTTGGCCAGGTCGCAGTTGTAAATGAGAACTTGTTCTCAACTAGCCTACCTGGTTAAATAAAGGTGAAATAAAATAAATATATTTTTTTTACAACTTTAGGATGTAGCCAGGATAATGTGGCCACCCTAAGAGGGATGTGGTTGCTGTGTGTTGTGTGGTGGTCACAGGCAAAGGGAGTGTGGGAGATGCTTCGAATGGGAGGTGGTTGATTTGATGTAATGTTTTTAATTGAACCTTTATTTAACAAGGCAGGTCAGTTAAAAACAAATTCTTATTAACAATGAAGGCCTACCCCAGCCAAACCCTAACGACACTGGGCCAATTGTGCACTGCCATATGGGACTCCCAATCATGACTGGTTGTGATACAGCCTGGAATTGAACCAGGGTCTGTAAGGACACCTCTAGCACTGAGATGTTGTGCCTTTGACCGCTATGCCACTCGAGAGCCCCAAGTGCTTGCTAATATTCTGCAGCAGTATTGTGACAAATCTTTAAGAAGAGAGGACTATTATTATGAGAAGTAGGCTTCATTTGTGAATGGGCTAAATAAGTTGCACAGTAATATAGAAACCAACAGTCACCATTGGCACATTTGTATATAACCTGTTGCCTGTGTAGCTAGCTAGTTAGTCTGGTAAATCAGACTGTGATACCAGCTTTCCAAGTTTTTGCAGTGCTTGTTTCAGGCTGTGTTACCAGAAAGCTGGTAGCTGTCTGATTGATCAGCTTACGTAGTTAGCGACACGGGCAACAAGGTCACTGGACATTGGAACTTAAAACATTTATTTTTGCACTTTGAAACAACTTTCCCATTACTTTAGAAGAATAGGAACCACCCAAGAAAGCTGTTGCAAACAAGCAGCAGCAAGGTTATCTTACAACTAAAACATGTCTGTGTAGCTTAGCTACTAGTACATCATGTATTGCACATGAGCTTGCTATCCCATGCAGTTTGGATAAAGTTATACATTCTCACCTTCATTCCAAATGCAGAAACTAATATTGAAATGAATTAAATCCGCAATCTGTACATTACAATCCAGCAAGTTAAATCAACGAGCCAATAGGATCTCACTCTGCCAACCACCTTGCTTGTTCTGCCAACTATGATTAATTTGCTGCCGTTGGAAACGACAGATTCTGTCTGGTCTATCTTGGGTTAGTTATACAAATATTTGATTATAGCCTCAATGGCGCTGGCCATGTTGTTGCAGACGCTATCTCAATTTAAGTCTATTTTTTTTCTTCCCCCTTCCAATCTCAGGGCGGACTCTACCACGGGGCCACTGATTTGCTGGTACTGTTAAAGTAACTGTAATTGTAGCAGTGTCACAGGTATCGAACTACTACATTTATTAAATCGCCATATATAAAAGCGGGACAAAACCCAAAGTGCAAAATAATAAAGTTCTCAGGGAATAGTAGGAGAGATTCCTCTCAGGAAAACAAGCAACATTTACAATGACTGGGGGAGTATATATGCAGTGATAGAGTGGGGATTGGAACCAGGTGTGTGTGTAATGATGACGACATGTACGGGGTTGATGAGTGAAGGGCGTTTGTTCACAGCAGGTTTGGCAGCAGCTAAAAGGCCGGCGACGCCGAACTTCTGAGCTGGACAGGAGGGGGAGCCAGAGCGAAGGATGGTGTGACATTCAGTAGTAGTAGTGTAGAGCAAGCAGTAGTAGTGGAGAGCAAGCATAGCAAAGGAGGAAAGGAAGAAAACAATAAAGGAAAGGATGCTAGGAAACGACGCCTATCATAACATTATTTTGTATATGTGGTGTCATTTAGATATCGACAAGTGTAGTAACAACTCACTCATCTGTGGGGGCAATTCAGCTTGCTTCAACACTATCATGTGCTTTCACCCATGGAATTAGCTGTTATGAGGTCAAGGGGGTGGGATGACCTGAAATATTCTGCTTTTACAAAATGTGATGCTGTTTTCAAATGAAACACAATTACCTTGCTCTTGTTAAAGCTTTTAAAAATCATGTATTTTTTAGGTATTACTGTGTGTGTTTCTCTGGGTTTAATGACTACTGGTGGCACTCAACAATGCTTGGGTAAGAATTCTGTGTCTTTGGTATCATCCTTAGAATCAGACACTCTCACCCTCATCTCTCCATCTCATCCTCACCACACACTTTCTCTTTCAGACATAGAGGAGTGTGTTACGTTCCCAGATATTTTTTGGAAATGGGGAACCTGTCTTAATCAGGTGGGTAGCTACCTGTGCACGTGTCCCAATGGATTTAGGAACTCTGGCAACGGACAAACTCCGTGTGTAGGTGAGAGGAACACAATTCTTCTTGAGTCTTCTGACTGTCCCGTCCACTGCTGTGTTATGTTGACTGACCCATAATATTCTGTTTCAACTGGTATTTACTCCTTGTGTAACAGGCTTCACTGTGCCTGGCTCAAACTAATCAAACTCTGATTAACAAACACACATAACTGTCTGCTTGACAACACATTAGCCAGATGCGCCATCGAAAATGTACCATTTTGGTGAAGAAGTTGGAAACATTTTAAACTCTCTTACACTTGGACTCAACATTATTTAGATATCAACGAGTGTATAGACATTCTCCCCGTCTGTGGGGACAATTGAACATGCGTCAACACCGCAGGCTGTTTAAAACTGTGTCTTCCTGGGTTTAGATTAGAGCCTGAGAATATCACTGGTAAAATGTTTGTGTGTGACATCCTTTCTAGTCATCCCACACTTTCAACATCTCTCCCTTAATTCCTCATCTCTTTCTTTCTCTCTTCCTCTTTCAGACATTGACGAGTGTAATACAGACGGAGTATGTGGAAATGGGGGAATCTTTCAAAACCTGATTGACAGTTACTGGTGCCAGTGTCCTGCTGGATTTACTAACTTTGGCAAAAACCAAGCTAAGTGTGTAGGTGAGAGACAAGCACCATTCCACTTGTCATCCATGATGTACTCCTTTATCATGCACAGCTTTGTACATAGTGTACTGTGGAAGGGTATTGAGATAATGTCTCCATGTTTTAACTTTAGAGCTTAATTGTGACCAGTACGAAACACAGCCTGGACAGGTAAAGCTTTACTTTAGAATTATTACATTATTATTTGAGAAAAGGGTATTTTTTACTTGAACTTGAAATGTGTTATGCATTTTCCCACTAATGCACATGCCCCCCACCTCCCTCCCTCCCTCCCTCCCAGACTCTACCAGGCTTTGATAGTTTGTCTCTGTTGAGAAACAACTGTTTGGTGTTGAGCAACTCTATGTTGCCTGGACCGACAAGACTGCTGCCAACTGGAGATGTGCTTTTGACAGTAAGTCACCACACAGAAACACACATGCAAACGCACACACACACACGTACAAAACCCTCATGTGTCTCTTCTCTAGTTACTGGTTAATACCACTGATGTTGTTCAACTGGGCCTCCAGTCCAATGGTCACCGTAGTAGCAGTGAAGTGACTAAGTTACTGAGGACGATTGAAATCTCTGTCAGACTGATCGCTCCACTGCTGACAGAGAACGTGACCAGGATAGAGACCAACCACACACGTAACACACACACACTGAGCACATATTTACAATGGTCGGCAGGTAGCCTAACGGACGTTGAAACAGTAACCGGAAGGTTGCTGAATCGAATCCCCGAGCTGACAAGATAAAAATCTGTCGTTCTGCCCCTGAGCAAGGCAGTTAACCCATTGTTCCATGGGCGACGAAGACGTGGATGCCAATGCACCTTAGTGATGTCAAACTCCAACCAGACTGTGTGCTCCTGCAACCATCTCAGCACATTCACTGTGCTGAACGAAATGCAACAGGTAAAGGTGATGAGAACACTAACCAGTTTTCCATCCAACCTTTTTATGCGAGTAAAGTACATGTCGGATGAAAAATGTCATGACAGGCCTGATGGAAACTTTCTAAATGTCAAGAAAACAAAATAATCTAGACAAGGTGGGATTGTGTCGCTAAAAATAATTATGCAAGACATGTCGGTGGAAACGCTTTTTTGGCCAAATATTGATATAATAACCATGATATGGAAGTAAACTTGGAGACACGCTATGCCGTGTGTGGTCCTCCCACTATGACTTGTCGGGAAAGCATGCAGTTTATTAGGCAACAGACGTAAGTATGTTTATGTTGAACTTCACAGGGTGGTGAATGTGCATGGTGATGAGCTTGATGCTGCTTTCAAATAGCGCTGTGGGCTTAAGGGCACGTTTCAATACCGGAGTGGGCACATTTGCTATAAAGCGCAAACAAATAATTGTGAGAAAACACTCAGTAGAGTCGAAAATGCCATGTAAACCCATTTAACTTGTATTTTTTATTCGGTACATGGACATTTTACCGCAAAGGGTATTTTATCTGCACTATGTCATCAAGCACAGCCTTTAATCCGCAACAAGTCAATTTGATGGAAACACCTCTCTGGTGGGAAAATGCACATATTGTTTTAATGCTGATTTTAGAGTATTCCCATGTAAATCTGTTGCCAAATGGATGTGAACTTACTGTAGCACATCTGAAGAGGGAGAAAATATATTCCCAGATATCTGTGTCAGAGACTATCTTTGGCTCATCTGGAAATGTTCATGTTTAAAACTACTAAATGTAAGTGTTTGATTAATTTGTCACATTATTTAGAGGAGTTTGATACTTGTTGAGTGCTTAAGTTAAGTGCTGTTGTTTGAGATGTTCATACTGTCTAGATGGTGTGTGTCTGATGCTTGTTATTCCTCTTCGGCAGGGAAGCGGGCAGCTGTCGTTGGTGATGTGGGTGGGTGTTTTTGTGGCACTGACCTGTGTGGTCCTGTCCCTGATCACCACCCTGTGGTGTCGCTTTGTCAGCCGCAAACGCCGTGGAGGACGCCGGCTGCAACAGGAAGTACAGCTACATAGAAAATAAGACATGGATTTGAACTATTTGTGTTCTAAGAAAAGCTTTACTTGGAATTCATTTGAAAATATTGTCTCTTGGCTTGCAAGGACATCCAATTACCAGAATTAGTATTTATTTAAGTAGTTTAAAAATGTACCAAACAAACAAAAACAAAAACATAACTTTTTATTAATAGATATACAATTTTTCATGTATAGAAATCAGTTCTGGACTGTAATAAATGAGCTCTCATCTCTATGGCAACATAAGTCATTTCAGTCTCATAAACATGGTTGGTAATTTGTAGAGATGAGAATAGTGGTATATCCATTCAACGCTGCATTTGTCCAGTATTTTTTTAAATTGTACCTTTATTTAACTAGGCAAGTCAGCCTAGGAACTGTGGGTCAACTGTCTGTTCAGGGGCAGAATGACAGATTTGTACCTTGTCAGCTCAGGGATTTGAACTTGCAACCTTTCGGTTACTAGTCCAACACTGTAAACACTAGGCTACGCTGCTGCCTCTTTTTTAAATTTTAAATTTTATGCCTCTTGGTTGTTGTTGTAACTGACTTATTTGAAGTGAAAGTAATATTTTTCCTGTTTATTTTACAGTGCTTGAGAAGGTATTTAAATCCACAAATCATCTTGCTATTATTTCCTTCATTCTGACATAAATGTCTAAATTTGAGCTGTCCGTTTTGTAAAAATAATAAAGCACAACATCATACTGAAAGTACAATGAATTTGATCATTGCTCACCCAAGACATTGTTTTTTTTGCCTCTCATGAGGCTAGGCCTATAGAACTGCCCACATGGTGTAAACACTTCCAAACGGACTTAAAGGCCCAGTGCAGTCAAGAACATGATTTCCTGAGTTTTATCTATATTTAAACACTTTGAGGTTGGAATAAGACTGTGAAATTGTGGACATTATGATAATTCCCTTTAAGTGTAAGAGCTGTTTGAAATGTCAGCCTGTTTTGGTAGGATGAAGATTTGGCATGCTGGTGACATCACCAGGCAGTAAATTAGTTAATAGACTAATAAGAAAGAGTGTTCCAAACCTGGGTTGTAATCATAAAAATCCCCCATCCCCCCAAAAAGAAGCTTTTTGGTTTTAGTTGAAGGTTAGGCAGGCATATGGTTAGCCGTGTGTTTAAGTTTAGGGTTAGGATTCAACTGAAATTTTAATTAAGAGACATTTTAGAAATAAGCTGTGGCTGTAGTAGCTAGTGACGACAAGTGCACAGAGAGAGATAGCTTTGTCAAGAAGACTTCGCGTTTTGTGTCAGACAGACTAGAGAAATGTATGTCTGCCCTAAAACTTACCGTTGGTCATCATGAAGGAACATAGTGTGAGTGATATTAATATTGTAAATCTCATGTCTCCCACCATTTGATCATAGTTGCTTCTTCATTTTCCAACAGGCTGTTTATCACACAAATGCATTTGCCATCATTATCATGACTTTGATATCTCTCATTCTCAATAGCTCTTGAAACTTCTCTCTTCATTGGTTAATCGACCTACCTTTTGAACTAACATAAATCTAGATAATGTAGCCTTTCAATATATTAGGATGCTTCGGCTATGGAAGGAGAATTCGTCAGGAAAATGATTGATTTCATGGACAAATAGTCCCACCACCACTTCAAGAAAAACACAGAGACCCTCTTCATTTGTGTAATCACAAAGACACACTAAATGTTAAGCATTCAAACCCCTTCCCCGTCAATGCTGATAGAGCAAGTGAGAATGTGAAAGTTACGGGAAATGCTGCTGCAGTAACTTGTAAAGACATTTTGAAAAGAAAAAGATAAGTAGCCTTGCTTCAGAGTGAAATATGGATTCTAAGTCTGCTTTTGGTAAGGCAGCTGGTTTATGTGGCCCTGTTGATAAGAGTCTATATTGTGCATGTTGGTGTTTTAGATCAATGTGTCCTCTTATGTCTGATCTTGGAGATAGACCTTCTACACTAGAGTCTAATTCAGGGATGGAACTCCTGGACGTGGTCTATGCAAAACTAGACAAATTAACCTGATGTGAATTGCGATGCAAATGGTCTTCTCATGCCACACAGTCAGTTCCTCTTTGTTTTCTACTTAAAATAATACTCCGTTGCTAGTTATGGGGAAATATTTTTACCTCCCTGCGGTAACCACATCCGTGAGGTTAGCAAATTATTCTTTAGAACTAAAACCAAGCTGACATGTACCATTAACTCACCAGCTGTCAGAGATCATGGAAGCCAATCTATTTCTACTGATTGTGGGTCGGTCAATTTTCTGCTTTTTACTTGACCAACACATCATCATTGAAATGTCCTTGTTTTTGAAAGAAAATCACATTTTTGGGCCATTAAAATAACATCAAATTGATCAGTAATACATTGTAGACATTGTTCATGTTGTAAAAGACTATTGTAGCTGGAAACGCCTTATTTTTAATGGAATATCAACATAGGCGTATAGAGGCACATTATCAGCAACCACCATTCCTGTGTTGCAATGGCACGCTGTGTTAGCTAATCCAGGTTTATAATTTTAAAAGGCTAATTGTTCAATTTCTCACATGGAATAGCCTTAATTTCTCAGAACAAGAATAGACTGACAAGTTTCAGAAGAAAGTTATTTGTTTCTGCTCATTTTCAGCCTGTAATCGAACCCACAAATGCTGACGCTCCAGAAACTCAACTAGTCTAATGGCAGTTTTATTGCTTCTTTAACAAGTACAACAGTTTTCAGCTGTGTTAACATACTTGCAAAAGAAACGACAGTCCATCATTAATTTAAGACATGAAGGTCAGTCAATGTGGAACATTTCTAGAACTTTGAAAGTTTCTTCAAGTGCAGTCGCAAAAACCATCAAACGCTATGATGAAACTGGCTCTCATTAGGACTGCCACAGGAAGTTACCTCTGCTGCATAGGATAAGTTCATTAGAGTTACCACCCTCAGAAATTGCAGCCCGAATAAATGCTTCAGAGGGTTCAAGTAACAGACATATCTCAAAATTAACTGTTCAGAGGAGACTGCATGAATCAGGCCTTCATGGCCAAATTTCTGCAAAGAAACCACTACTAAAGGACACCAATAAGAAGAAGAGATTTGCTTGGGCTAAGAAACACGAGCAATGGTCATTAGACCGGTGAAAATCTGTCCTTTGGTCTGATGAGTCCAAATTTGAGATTTATGGTTCCAACCGCCGTGGCTTTGTGAGACGCAGAGCAGGTGAACGGATGATCTCCACATGTGTCGTTCCCACCGTGAAGCATGGAGGAGGAGATATGATAGTGTGGAGGTGCTTTGCTGGTGACACTATCAGTGATTTATGTAGAATTCAAAGCACACCTAAACAGCATGGCTACCACAGCATTCTGCAGCGATACGTCATCCCATCTGGTTTGTGCAGTGACCCAAAAACAAACCTCCAGGCAGTGTAAGGGCTATTTGACCAAGAAGGAGAGTGATGGAGTGCTGCATCAGATGACCTGGCCTCCACATTCAACTGACCTAAACCCAATTGAGATGGTTTAGGATGAGTTGGACCGCAGAGTGAAGGAAAGCAGCCAACAAGTGTTCAGCATATGTGGAACTCCAAGACTGCCAGAAAAGCATTCCAGGTAAAGCTGGTTGAGAGAATGCCAAGAGTGTGCAAAGCAGTCATCAAGGCAAATGGTGGCTACTTTAAAGAATCTAACACATGAAATCTATTTTGATTTGTTTAACACTTTTTTTGGGTTATTACATGATTCCACATGTATTATTTCATAGTTTTGATGTCTTCACTATTGTAGAAAATAGTAAAAATAAAGAAAAACCTTGACTGAGTAAATGTGTCTCATTTTTGGACTGGTGCTGTACTTTGAACAGTATTGTTGACCTTTGATCATCTCCAGCATTAAACAGACCCTGTTTAGGAACGTTCAACACTATGTACTGTTTTGTAGTGGGATGTTTTTTCGGAAGATAATCTAGTATTTCTAAATTCACCTCTCATCTCCCTCATGTAGATATAATGAGTGCTTAAATGAGAAGAACATCTGTAGGCTATTCAACTCGTATCAACACCTTTGAAAGCTATTACTGTCAATGCTATTCTGGCTTCAGATCGCTTGGCTTTGAATCATGTGGTGGTCAATATAATCTTATTGAAAGTGTGACTGTGTTAACATGAGGGATTATCACCCTCTCTTTGTAAACATACAATCTTTAATCATCTTTCCATCTCCACTACTTTTCCCTTTACCACTCTCTTTCTCTATCAGACATAGATGAGTGTGTTGAGAACCAACATTTTTGTGGGGAACGGGGAATCTGTGTCAATCAGCTGGGCAGCTACCTGTGCAAGTGTCCCACAGGATTCAGTAACTACGGCAACAGACAAACTCAGTGTGCAGGTGAGAGACACATTTCCTCTTGGATGCTGTTGTATTGGGTTTTGTCTAAATACTCTAAGGTGGCTACCTTTTGTCTGTCTTCCATGTACAGGCTGACTACTGAACCCCCATAACATTCCTTGTCAAGTTTTATTTACCCAGGCCAAAACCTGAATGGCAGTTACTGGTGCCAGTGTCCTGCTGGATTTACTAACTTTAGCAAAAACCAAACTAAGTGTGTAGGTGAGAGACAAGCACCATTCCACTTGTCGTCCATGATGTACTCCTTTATCATGCACAGCTATGTACATAATGTACTGTAGAAGGGTATTGAGATGCTTTTACTTTAGAGCAGGGGTGTCAAAGTCAAATGGACGGAGGGCCAAATAAAAAATTTAGCTACAAGCCGAGGGCCGGACTGTTCGAATGTTCATTGAAAATTTTTTAAATGACGCATATAGTCTAGTGAACCTAATTGAACCTACTGAAAACCTAACAAATATATTCCAATATGATCAGATAAATAAAGCAATATTTTCTTATGGCTCTGTCAGTAATCTTTAATTTTCAACAGACACAAAAGACAAATTTCCTTTATATAAAAATCCCCATAACATGAACATTAAATGAAAGAAACCGGTATTCAAGGCACCATCAGTAGCCTATATTTTCTATTTTAGCAAAAGTGGGCTAAATTTACTTCAAAGAAAAAAACAATAATAGCAATTTTCTATCATCCACTCAACTGAAATATTTTTAAAATATAATTGGATTGAAATACAATAAAATAAAGTGCAAAAATCTATTAATCAAAAACAACACTTTGTTTAAGGAGAAGTAACATGCAGTGAAAACAAATATTAAACTTTAACTTTTAAACTTGAACTGAGTAAAAACTCTAAATATGTGATTGCACAGTAATGTTCACTTGTTTGAGGTTGAGGGTGATACTTGGTGGTGTCCCATCTTTTCCACAAGTTCATCAATGTTCGGGGTAAGGCTCTGAGCTGAGGAAATCCTCAGAATTGAGTGGAGGTGTTCAGCAGTAAGTCGACTTCTGTGTGATGTTTTGTTCAGGTTCATCAAAGAAAAAAGTTGTTCACACAGGTATGTGCTGCCAAACATAGACAAAATAAAACTTGACAGCAGCCTGGCCTTGTGATTTGGCTTTTTTGAACAGAGCCTGTCGAGATTTGAGGCCTCGTTTTAATTCCTCTGCCTTTTGTAGCCTTTGTTCCATGTCCATATTCTTGTTTTTGTCCGCGTGTTTCGTTTCATAATGTCGTCTCAGATTATACTCTTTCAGTACCGCCACACTTTCTCCACACAGAAGACACACAGGTTTTCCAGCTACCTCCGTGAACATATACTCCGACTCCCACCTTGTTTGAAACCCCGGTTCTCAGTGTCCACCTTCCGTTTTGCCATTTTTGATGGGTATCTGAAAGTTAATTTTACTGTGATGCTGACGACTGCTGTGCCAATAAATATTGAAATGAAGCAGCCTACTGCTCGGTGCGTCACCGTTGCATTGTGGGAAATGTAGTATTGGTGCGTGTAAAAGATCTGCGGGCTGCCGGCTTGCTGCGGTCTGCGGGCCGGTTCTAATAATAAATCAAGATCATCCCAGGGGCCGTAAAAAACCTTCTCGCGGGCCGGATGTGGCCCGCGGGCCTTGACTCTGACATATGTGCTTTAGAGTTTCTGTGACCAGCATGAAACACAGCCTGGACAGGTAAAGCCTTACTTTAGAATTATTACATTATTCATTGAGAAAATTGTATTTTTCCTTGATCTAGAATTGTTTTATGCATTTCTCCACTAATTCACATGCCCCCCCCCCCCCCCTCCCAGACTGTACCAGGCTTTGATAGTTTCTTGTCTCTGTTGAGAAAAACAGTTAGGTGTTGAGCAACTCTACGTTGTCTGGACCTACAAGATAGTTACTGACTGGAGATGTGCTTTTGACAGTAAGTCACCACACACAAACACACACATGCATATAACTCTTGTTTCTTTTCTGTAGTTACTGGTTAATACCACTGATGTTCTTCAATTGGGCCTCCAGTCCAATGGTCACCGTAGTAGCAGTGAAGTGACTAAGTTACTGAGGAAGATTGAAATCTCTCTGACTGAACGCTCAGCTGCTGCCAGAGACCTAACCACACAGGTAACACACAGACTCTGAGCACACGCTGACCACATATTTACCATTTACTGACCACCTCGCAGGCACCACAGGTTGACCACAATCTGAGCACCATACTGATCATAAACGGAGCACTAACAAGCACATTACATTGTGTCAACGTTAAAATATAATTAATGCAATACTGTGTTCTTTCAGTAATGGGGATTTCTGCTCTGTGTTGATTTGGTCAATGTTGAAAAACAGAGGTTGAGATTATGGTGAGGAGAGACAAGACTCCACCTGAAGGACCAGTCAGCCTGACCA
This sequence comes from Oncorhynchus masou masou, assembly GCF_036934945.1. Classification (NCBI taxonomy): domain Eukaryota; kingdom Metazoa; phylum Chordata; class Actinopteri; order Salmoniformes; family Salmonidae; genus Oncorhynchus; species Oncorhynchus masou. The sequence goes on along the minus strand of NC_088243.1, from coordinate 63,189,936 downwards.
ATGAGAACACTCAACTTGACACCAACTAATTGAGAGAAAAGAGACAGCTACATATACATTTTAGTCATTTAGCAGATGCTCTTATCCAGAGCGACTTCCAGTTAGTGCATTCATCTTAAGATAGCAAGGTGGGTGAACCACATATCACAGGCATAGAAAGTACATTTTCCTTCAGTAATGTAGCTATCGGTAGATTCAGAGCTAGAAGAGGGGTGGGGGTGTCAAGTGCAAGTGTTCTTTTTTAATAAAAAAAATGGCGGGTGGTCGAGGTGAGAAGGATAATTATTTAAGATACCGTTTGAAGAGGTATGTTTTCAGATGTTTTTGGAAGATGGGCAGGGACTCTGCTGACCCAGCTTCAGGGGGAAGCTGGTTCCACCATTGGGGTAACAGGACAGAGAAGAGCTTGGATTGGGCTGAGGTGGGAGCTCCCCCACCCGTGCCATGAGACTGAGTTGGGGGAGCGGAGTGCTCGGTTTGGGGTGTAGGGTTTGAGCATAGCCTAAAGGTAGGGAGGGGCAGTTCCTCTTTCTGTTCCGTAGGTAAGCACTATGGTGTTGTAGTGGATGCGAGCTTCGACTGGAAGCCAGTAGAGTGAGTGAAGGAGCGGGGTGACATGAGGGTTCTTGGGAAGGTTTAAAACCATGCGGGCTTCTGAGTTCTGGATAAGTTGCAGGGGGTTGATTGCACAAGTGGTGAGCGCAGCCTCCAGCGAGTTGCGGTAGTCCAGACAGGAGAGGACAAGTGCCTGGATAAGGACATGTGCAGCTGCACTCCGAACTGATGATGACTTGTGTGCTGCCATCTGTGTGCAGTATTGAACAGTTGGGGAGGCTGCTGAGGAGGAGAATGGCTCATAATAATGGTTGGAATGGAGGAAATGGAATGGTATAAAAAACATGGTTTTCATGGGTTTGATAATATTCCATTCAGTCCATTCCATCCATTCCACTCCATTTCAACAAACGCAACTTTCATTTATGTTGTGATGCAGTATTCACGACCACAATCTCACAAAACTTGGTTAAAGAATGACTTTATGAAAAATGATCCTATTTATACTTGGTAGTCGATTTTGGCAGTAAAGAATACGTTTCGGACTCCTATAGATGCCACATAGACTGTTTTCTAAATGAGAAGTTGGTTTTTAGGGGCAGTTGCTGTTTAAAGAGAAAGATGTTGCTAGATAAGATGAGCTATTCATACTTCACTGTGCTTACCACATGCGTGACGTTACCAAATCATTACTTAGAATTAAAGCCAAGCTGGTATTTGACATTAACTCATCGCTTGTCAGAGAGCATGGGAGCAATTATATTTCTCCTGATTCTGGGTCGGTAACTGTTCAGTTTTTTATTTGACCAACATATCATCACTGAGTCTGTTTAAAAGATATATATTATATGTATGTGTGCAGTTCAACCTTTCTTTTGTGTCTTCATTTAGCGCTTCTCAAGGACTATGGTCATGGAGCGCCACAGGAAGGTGGGGCTGAAGCTAAGGGGGTTTTGTTTTATGCTATTTGTGATGATGATGAAGACTGAACGTGAGGGTTTTAGACTTAATGTTTGTAAATGATTGTATTGTTAAGTTGATCAGTAATATTCACCTATATCAGTAATTTATACATAGCTCATTTGTTCATTCTCCAGCATTAACCAGACCTAGCTCAAGAACATTAAAACCATCCACTTTAAGGGGGGTCTTTATTCAGAAAATATGTATTTATTTTGACGTAAATATGATCTGTCAGAACTTTAAACATTATTTTCCTCTGATGTATAGAGCTTTGAATCAGTACTCTTATGGATACCTTGAGTTTGAGAGTGAATCGTATGTAAGCAGGACTAGCCAAAACCAGTGCTTTTAAATGGCCATGTAACAACATTACGCGTGTATAACATTCTTTTGTATATGTGGTGTCATTTAGATATCGACGAGTGCAGTAGCAACTCCCTCATCTGTGGGGACAATTCAGATTGTTTCAAAACTGAGGGTAGCTACTTCTGTTTGTGTCATCCTGGGTTTGATGACTTTACTGGTGCCGCGCGACAATGCTTGGGTAAGTCTTCTCTGTTTTTAGTATCATCCTTAGAATCAGACACTCTCACCCTCATCTCTCCATCTCATCCTCACCACACACTTTCTCTTTCAGACATAGAGGAGTGTGTTACGTTCCCAAATATTTGTGGGAAATGGGGAACCTGTCTTAATCAGGTGGGTAGCTACCTGTGCACGTGTCCCAATGGATTTAGGAACTCTGGCAACGGACAAACTCCGTGTGTAGGTGAGAGGAACACAATTCTTCTTGAGTCTTCTGACTGTCCCGTCCACTGCTGTGTTATGTTGACTGACCCATAATATTCTGTTTCAACTGGTATTTACTCCTTGTGTAACAGGCTTCGCTGTGCCTGGCTCAAACTCATCAAACTCTGATTAACAAACACACATAACTGTCTGCTTGACAACACATTAGCCAGATGCGCCATCGAAAATGTACCATTTTGGTGAAGAAGGTGGAAACATTTTAAACTCTCTTACACTTGGACTCAACATTATTTAGATATCAACGAGTGTATAGACATTCTCCCCGTCTGTGGGGACAATTGAACATGCGTCAACACCGCAGGCTGTTTAAAACTGTGTCTTCCTGGGTTTAGATTAGAGCCTGAGAATATCACTGGTAAAATGTTTGTGTGTGACATCCTTTCTAGTCATCCCACACTTTCAACATCTCTCCCTTAATTCCTCATCTCTTTCTTTCTCTCTTCCTCTTTCAGACATTGACGAGTGTAATACAGACGGAGTATGTGGAAATGGGGGAATCTGCCAAAACCTGATTGGAAGTTACTGGTGCCAGTGTCCTGCTGGATTTACTAACTTTGGCAAAAACCAAACTAAGTGTGTAGGTGAGAGACAAGCACCATTCCACTTGTCGTCCATGATGTACTCCTTTATCATGCACAGCTATGTACATAATGTACTGTAGAAGGGTATTGAGATAATGTCTCCATGTTTTAACTTTAGAGCTTAATTGTGACCAGTACGAAACACAGCCTGGACAGGTAAAGCTTTACTTTAGAATTATTACATTATTAATTGAGAAAAGGGTATTTTTACTTGAACTTGAAATGTGTTATGCATTTTCCCACTAATGCACATGCCCCCTCTCCCCCCTCCCTGCCTCCCAGACTCTACCAGGCTTTGATAGTTGGTCTCTGTTGAGAAACAACTGTTTGGTGTTGAGCAACTCTATGTTGCCTGGACTGACAAGACTGCTGCCAACTGGAGATGTGCTTTTGACAGTAAGTCACCACACAGAAACACACATGCAAACGCACACACACACACATACAAAACCCTCATGTGTCTCTTCTCTAGTTACTGGTTAATACCACTGATGTTGTTCAACTGGGCCTCCAGTCCAATGGTCACCGTAGTAGCAGTGAAGTGACTAAGTTACTGAGGACGATTGAAATCTCATTCAGACTGATCGCTCCACTGCTGACAGAGAACGTGACCAGGATAGAGACCAACCACACAGGTAATATAAACACACTGAGCACATTCTGACCACATATTTACAATGGGTCGGCAGGTAGCCTAGTGGTGAGAATGTTGAACCAGTAACCGGAAGTTTGCTGGATTCACTCCCCAAGCTGACAAGGTAAAAATCTGTCATTCTGCCCCTGAGCAAGACTGTTAACCCATTGTTCCAAAGACGTGGATGTGGATTTAAGGCAGCTGCCTGCACCTCTCTGATTCAGAGGGGTTGGGTTAAATGCGGAAGACACAATTCAGTTGAACACATTCAGTTGGACCACTGACTAGGTATCACGCTTTCCCATTTACTTACCACTTCACAGGTACTGCAATCTGAGCACCATACTGACCATAAACGGAGCACTAACGAGCACATTACATTGTGTCAACTTAAAATATAATTAATGCAATACTGTGTTCTTTCAGTAATGGTGATTTCTGCTCTGTGTTGATTTTGTCAATATGTTGAAAAACAGAGGTTGAGATTATGGTGAGAAGAGACAAGACTCCACCTGAAGGACCAGTCAGCCTGACCAATGAGAACACTCAACTTGACACCACCTGGGAGACGGTGGTTGGAGATGACCAGAATTACCCAGGTAGCCACAGTCCTACAGTACCAATCATCTGCTCCAAATATTATTAAAGGCACACATTGAGATATTGTGAGTTGTATATGTTTTTGTATCAGGCCTTGTGTTTTCTTGTGTTGTTTTTTATGTGCAGGGTATGCATTTGTCATTCTGCTCAGCCATAAGAATCTGGATAGTCTGAAGGACAGTACTTCTCATCAGAGCCAGCAGCTCATGTCCAGTGCTGTGACAGTTTCCGTTAGCAACTCCAACACAACATACCTGCCCCAACAGGTTAATCTCACCTTCCATCACCTGCAGGTAACACTTGTCTCTACTTAATAGTTTCTGACTGTCAGTAAAACGTGTTTTTGTTCATTGATATATTTTCCATTAAGTCACATTTTTTCCTGAATTTGAGTCTAAATGGAATTGATCCCAACCCATATACACTGTGTCCTAGTCCAGTGATGTTGACCCCACCTGTGTTTATTGGTCGGATGAGAATGGACCGGGGGTGTGGTCTGGGAGGGGTTGCACCTTAGTGATGTCAAACTCCAACCAGACTGTGTGCTCCTGCAACCATCTCAGCACATTCACTCTGCTGAACAAAGTGCAACAGGTAAAGGTGATGAGAACACTAACCAGTTTTCCATCCAACCTTTTTATGCGAGTAAAGTACATGTCGGATGAAAAATGTCATGACAGGCCTGATGGAAACTTTCTAAATGTCAAGAAAACAAAATAATCTAGACAAGGTGGGATTGTGTCGCTAAAAATAATTATGCAAGACATGTCGGTGGAAATGCTTTTATGGCCAAATATTGATATAATAACCATGATATGGAAGTAAACTTGGAGACACACTATGCCGTGTGTGGTCCTCCCACTATGACTTGTCGGGAAAGCATGCAGTTTATTAGGCAACAGACTAAGTATGTTTATGTTGAACTTCACAGGGTGGTGAATGTGCATGGTGATGAGCTTGATGCTGCTTTCAAATAGCGCTGTGGGCTTAAGGGCACGTGACAAAACTGGAGTGCGCACATTTGCTATATAAAGCTTTTTTTGTTTCTTGAGAAAACCATCAGTAGTATTCAAAATGCCATTGTAAACCCATTTAACATAATTTTTTATTCGGTACATGTTAATTTAACCGCAAAGGGTATTTTATGTGCACTATGTCATCACGTACAGCCTTTTATTTGTAACAAGTCATTTTGATGGAAACACCTCTCTGGTGGGAAAATGAAAATGTTGTTTTAATGCAGATTTTAGAGTATTCCTATGTACATCTTTCGCAAATTGTCTGGAAACCTAGCTAGTGTAGCACATCTGATGGGGGTGAAACCATCTTCCAGGATATCTGTGTCAGAGACTTCCTTTGGTTCCTCTGGAAAGGTTAATGTTTTAAACGGCTAAATGTGTTTGATGCATTTGTTACATTATTTAGGGAGTTTGATGCTTGTTGAGTGCTTGAGTGCTGCTGTTGTGTTTGATATGTTCGTATTGTCTAGATGGTGTGTTTCTGATGTTTGTTATTCCTCATTGGCAGGGAAGCGGGCAGCTGTCATTGGTGATGTGGGTGGGTGTTTTTGTGGCACTGACCTGTGTGGTCCTGTCCCTGATCACCACCCTGTGGTGTCGCTTTGTCAGCCGCAAACGCCGTGGAGGACACCGGCTGCAACATGAAGTACAGCTACATAGAAAATAAGACATGGATTTGAACTATTTGTGTTATAAGAAAAGCTTTACTTGGAATTCATTTGAAAATGTTGTCTCTTGGCTTGCAAGGACATCCAATTACCAGAATTAGTATTTATTTAAGTAGTTTAAAAATGTACCAAACAAACAAAAACAAAAACATAACTTTTTATTAATAGATATACAATTTTTCATGTATAGAAATCAGTTCTGGACTGTAATAAATGAGCTCTCATCTCTATGGCAACATAAGTCATTTCAGTCTCATAAACATGGTTGGTAATTTGTAGAGATGAGAATAGTGGTATATCCATTCAACGCTGCATTTGTCCAGTATTTTTTTTAAATTGTACCTTTATTTAACTAGGCAAGTCAGCCTAGGAACTGCGGGTCAACTGCCTGTTCAGGGGCAGAATGACAGATTTGTACCTTGTCAGCTCGGGGATTTGAACTTGCAACCTTTCGGTTACTAGTCCAACACTGTAAACACTAGGCTACTCTGCTGCCTCTTTTTTAAATGTAAATTTTATGCCACTTGGTTGTTGTTGTAACTGACTTATTTGAAGTGACAGTAATATTTTTCCTGTTTATTTTACAGTGCTTGAGAAGGTATTTAAATCCACAAATCATCTTGCTATTATTTCCTTCATTCTGACATAAATGTCTAAATATGAGCTGTCCGTTTTGTAAAAATAATAAAGCACAACATCATACTGAAAGTACAATGAATTTGATCATTGCTCACCCAAGACATTGTTTTTTTGCCTCTCATGAGGCTAGGCCTATAGAACTGCCCACATGGTGTAAACACTTCCAAACGGACTTAAAGGCCCAGTGCAGTCAAGAACATGATTTCCTGAGTTTTATCTATATTTAAACACTTTGAGGTTGGAATAAGACTGTGAAATTGTGGACATTATGATAATTCCCTTTAAGTGTAAGAGCTGTTTGAAATGTCAGCCTGTTTTGGTAGGATGAAGTTTTGGCTTGCTGGTGACATCACCAGGCAGTAAATTAGTTAATAGACTAATAAGAAAGAGCGTTCCAAACCTGGGCTGTAATCATAAAAATCCGCCATCCCCCCAAAAAGAAGCTTTTTGGTTTTAGTTGAAGGTTAGGCAGGCATATGGTTAGCCGTGTGTTTAAGTTTAGGGTTAGGATTCAACTGAAATTTTAATTAAGAGACATTTTAGAAATAAGCTGTGGCTGTAGTAGCTAGTGACGACAAGTGCACAGAGAGAGATAGCTTTGTCAAGAAGACTTTGCGTTTTGTGTCAGCCAGACTAGAGAAATGTATGTCTGCCCTGAAACTTACCGTTGGTCATCATGAAGGAACATAGTGTGAGTGATATTAATATTGTAAATCTCATGTCTCCCACCATTTGATCATAGTTGCTTCTTCATTTTCCAACAGGCTGTTTATCACACAAATGCATTTGCCATCATTATCATGACTTTGACATCTCTCATTCTCAATAGCTCTTGAAACTTCTCTCTTCATTGGTTAATCGACCTACCTTTTGAACTAACATAAATCTAGATAATGTAGCCTTTCAATATATTAGGATGCTTCGGCTATAGAAGGAGAATTCGTCAGGAAAATGATTGATTTCATGGACAAATAGTCCCACCACCACTTCAAGAAAAACACAGAGACCCTCTTCATTTGTGTAATCACAAAGACACACTAAATGTTAAGCATTCAAACCCCTTCCCCGTCAATGCTGATAGAGCAAGTGAGAATGTGAAAGTTACGGGAAATGCTGCTGCAGTAACTTGTAAAGACATTTTGAAAAGAAAAAGATAAGTAGCCTTGCTTCAGAGTGAAATATGGATTCTAAGTCTGCTTTTGGTAAGGCAGCTGGTTTATGTGGCCCTGTTGATAAGAGTCTATATTGTGCATGTTGGTGTTTTAGATCAATGTGTCCTCTTATGTCTGATCTTGGAGATAGACCTTCTACACTAGAGTCTAATTCAGGGATGGAACTCCTGGACGTGGTCTATGCAAAACTAGACAAATTAACCTGATGTGAATTGCGATGCAAATGGTCTTCTCGTGCCACACAGTCAGTTCCTCTTTGTTTTCTACTTAAAATAATACTCCGTTGCTAGTTATGGGGAAATATTTTTACCTCCCTGCGGTAACCACATCCGTGAGGTTAGCAAATTATTCTTTAGAACTAAAACCAAGCTGACATGTACCATTAACTCACCAGCTGTCAGAGATCATGGAAGCCAATCTATTTCTACTGATTGTGGGTCGGTCAATTTTCTGCTTTTTACTTGACCAACACATCATCATTGAAATGTCCTTGTTTTTGAAAGAAAATCACATTTTTGGGCCATTAAAATAACATCAAATTGATCAGTAATACATTGTAGACTGTTCATGTTGTAAAAGACTATTGTAGCTGGAAATGCCTTATTTTTAATGGAATGTCAACATAGGCGTATAGAGGCACATTATCAGCAACCACCATTCCTGTGTTGCAATGGCACGTTGTGTTAGCTAATCCAGGTTTATCATTTTAAAAGGCTAATTGTTCAATTTCTCACATGGAATAGCCTTAATTTCTCAGAACAAGAATAGACTGACAAGTTTCAGAAGAAAGTTATTTGTTTCTGCTCATTTTCAGCCTGTAATCGAACCCACAAATGCTGACACTCCAGAAACTCAACTAGTCTAATGACAGTTTTATTGCTTCTTTAACAAGTACAACAGTTTTCAGCTGTGTTAACATACTTGCAAAAGAAACGACAGTCCATCATTAATTTAAGACATGAAGGTCAGTCAATGTGGAACATTTCTAGAACTTTGAAAGTTTCTTCAAGTGCAGTCGCAAAAACCATCAAGCGCTATGATGGAACTGGCTCTCATTAGGACTGCCACAGGAAGTTACCTCTGCTGCAGAGGATAAGTTCATTAGAGTTACCACCCTCAGAAATTGCAGCCCGAAAAAATGCTTCAGAGGGTTCAAGTAACAGACATATCTCAAAATTAACTGTTCAGAGGAGACTGCATGAATCAGGCCTTCATGGCCAAATTTCTGCAAAGAAACCACTACTAAAGGACACCAATAAGAAGAAGAGATTTGCTTGGGCTAAGAAACACGAGCAATGGTCATTAGACCGGTGAAAATCTGTCCTTTGGTCTGATGAGTCCAAATTTGAGATTTATGGTTCCAACCGCCGTGGCTTTGTGAGATGCAGAGCAGGTGAACGGATGATCTCCACATGTGTCGTTCCCACCGTGAAGCATGGAGGAGGAGATATGATAGTGTGGAGGTGCTTTGCTGGTGACACTATCAGTGATTTATGTAGAATTCAAAGCACACCTAAACAGCATGGCTACCACAGCATTCTGCAGCGATACGTCATCCCATCTGGTTTGTGCAGTGACCCAAAAACAAACCTCCAGGCAGTGTAAGGGCTATTTGACCAAGAAGGAGAGTGATGGAGTGCTGCATCAGATGACCTGGCCTCCACATTCAACTGACCTAAACCCAATTGAGATGGTTTAGGATGAGTTGGACCGCAGAGTGAAGGAAAGCAGCCAACAAGTGTTCAGCATATGTGGAACTCCAAGACTGCCAGAAAAGCATTCCAGGTAAAGCTGGTTGAGAGAATGCCAAGAGTGTGCAAAGCAGTCATCAAGGCAAATGGTGGCTACTTTAAAGAATCTAACACATGAAATCTATTTTGATTTGTTTAACACTTTTTTTGGGTTATTACATGATTCCACATGTATTATTTCATAGTTTTGATGTCTTCACTATTGTAGAAAATAGTAAAAATAAAGAAAAACCTTGACTGAGTAAATGTGTCTCATTTTTGGACTGGTGCTGTACTTTGAACAGTATTGTTGACCTTTGATCATCTCCAGCATTAAACAGACCCTGTTTAGGAACGTTCAACACTATGTACTGTTTTGTAGTGGGATGTTTTTTCGGAAGATAATCTAGTATTTCTAAATTCACCTCTCATCTCCCTCATGTAGATATAATGAGTGCTTAAATGAGAAGAACATCTGTAGGCTATTCAACTCGTATCAACACCTTTGAAAGCTATTACTGTCAATGCTATTCTGGCTTCAGATCGCTTGGCTTTGAATCATGTGGTGGTCAATATAATCTTATTGAAAGTGTGACTGTGTTAACGTGAGGGATTATCACCCTCTCTTTGTAAACATACAATCTTTAATCATCTTTCCATCTCCACTACTTTTCCCTTTACCACTCTCTTTCTCTATCAGACATAGATGAGTGTGTTGAGAACCAACATTTTTGTGGGGAACGGGGAATCTGTGTCAATCAGCTGGGCAGCTACCTGTGCAAGTGTCCCACAGGATTCAGTAACTACGGCAACAGACAAACTCAGTGTGCAGGTGAGAGACACATTTCCTCTTGGATGCTGTTGTATTGGGTTTTGTCTAAATACTCTAAGGTGGCTACCTTTTGTCTGTCTTCCATGTACAGGCTGACTACTGAACCCCCATAACATTCCTTGTCAAGTTTTATTTACCCAGGCCAAAACCTGAATGGCAGTTACTGGTGCCAGTGTCCTGCTGGATTTACTAACTTTAGCAAAAACCAAACTAAGTGTGTAGGTGAGAGACAAGCACCATTCCACTTGTCGTCCATGATGTACTCCTTTATCATGCACAGCTATGTACATAATGTACTGTAGAAGGGTATTGAGATGCTTTTACTTTAGAGTTTCTGTGACCAGCATGAAACACAGCCTGGACAGGTAAAGCCTTACTTTAGAATTATTACATTATTCATTGAGAAAATTGTATTTTTCCTTGATCTAGAATTGTTTTATGCATTTCTCCACTAATGCACATGCCCCCCCCCTCCCTCCCAGACTGTACCAGGCTTTGATAGTTTCTTGTCTCTGTTGAGAAAAACAGTTAGGTGTTGAGCAACTCTACGTTGTCTGGACCTACAAGATAGTTACTGACTGGAGATGTGCTTTTGACAGTAAGTCACCACACACAAACACACACATGCATATAACTCTTGTTTCTTTTCTGTAGTTACTGGTTAATACCACTGATGTTCTTCAATTGGGCCTCCAGTCCAATGGTCACCGTAGTAGCAGTGAAGTGACTAAGTTACTGAGGAAGATTGAAATCTCTCTGACTGAACGCTCAGCTGCTGCCAGAGACCTAACCACACAGGTAACACACAGACTCTGAGCACACGCTGACCACATATTTACCATTTACTGACCACCTCGCAGGCACCACAGGTTGACCACAATCTGAGCACCATACTGATCATAAACGGAGCACTAACAAGCACATTACATTGTGTCAACGTTAAAATATAATTAATGCAATACTGTGTTCTTTCAGTAATGGGGATTTCTGCTCTGTGTTGATTTGGTCAATGTTGAAAAACAGAGGTTGAGATTATGGTGAGGAGAGACAAGACTCCACCTGAAGGACCAGTCAGCCTGACCAATGAGAACACTCAACTTGACACCAACTAATTGAGAGAAAAGAGACAGCTACATATACATTTTAGTCATTTAGCAGATGCTCTTATCCAGAGCGACTTCCAGTTAGTGCATTCATCTTAAGATAGCAAGGTGGGTGAACCACATATCACAGGCATAGAAAGTACATTTTCCTTCAGTAATGTAGCTATCGGTAGATTCAGAGCTAGAAGAGGGGTGGGGGTGTCAAGTGCAAGTGTTCTTTTTTAATAAAAAAAATGGCGGGTGGTCGAGGTGAGAAGGATAATTATTTAAGATACCGTTTGAAGAGGTATGTTTTCAGATGTTTTTGGAAGATGGGCAGGGACTCTGCTGACCCAGCTTCAGGGGGAAGCTGGTTCCACCATTGGGGTAACAGGACAGAGAAGAGCTTGGATTGGGCTGAGGTGGGAGCTCCCCCCCACCCGTGCCATGAGACTGAGTTGGGGGAGCGGAGTGCTCGGTTTGGGGTGTAGGGTTTGAGCATAGCCTAAAGGTAGGGAGGGGCAGTTCCTCTTTCTGTTCCGTAGGTAAGCACTATGGTGTTGTAGTGGATGCGAGCTTCGACTGGAAGCCAGTAGAGTGAGTGAAGGAGCGGGGTGACATGAGGGTTCTTGGGAAGGTTTAAAACCATGCGGGCTTCTGAGTTCTGGATAAGTTGCAGGGGGTTGATTGCACAAGTGGTGAGCGCAGCCTCCAGCGAGTTGCGGTAGTCCAGACAGGAGAGGACAAGTGCCTGGATAAGGACATGTGCAGCTGCACTCCGAACTGATGATGACTTGTGTGCTGCCATCTGTGTGCAGTATTGAACAGTTGGGGAGGCTGCTGAGGAGGAGAATGGCTCATAATAATGGTTGGAATGGAGGAAATGGAATGGTATAAAAAACATGGTTTTCATGGGTTTGATAATATTCCATTCAGTCCATTCCATCCATTCCACTCCATTTCAACAAACGCAACTTTCATTTATGTTGTGATGCAGTATTCACGACCACAATCTCACAAAACTTGGTTAAAGAATGACTTTATGAAAAATGATCCTATTTATACTTGGTAGTCGATTTTGGCAGTAAAGAATACGTTTCGGACTCCTATAGATGCCACATAGACTGTTTTCTAAATGAGAAGTTGGTTTTTAGGGGCAGTTGCTGTTTAAAGAGAAAGATGTTGCTAGATAAGATGAGCTATTCATACTTCACTGTGCTTACCACATGCGTGACGTTACCAAATCATTACTTAGAATTAAAGCCAAGCTGGTATTTGACATTAACTCATCGCTTGTCAGAGAGCATGGGAGCAATTATATTTCTCCTGATTCTGGGTCGGTAACTGTTCAGTTTTTTATTTGACCAACATATCATCACTGAGTCTGTTTAAAAGATATATATTATATGTATGTGTGCAGTTCAACCTTTCTTTTGTGTCTTCATTTAGCGCTTCTCAAGGACTATGGTCATGGAGCGCCACAGGAAGGTGGGGCTGAAGCTAAGGGGGTTTTGTTTTATGCTATTTGTGATGATGATGAAGACTGAACGTGAGGGTTTTAGACTTAATGTTTGTAAATGATTGTATTGTTAAGTTGATCAGTAATATTCACCTATATCAGTAATTTATACATAGCTCATTTGTTCATTCTCCAGCATTAACCAGACCTAGCTCAAGAACATTAAAACCATCCACTTTAAGGGGGGTCTTTATTCAGAAAATATGTATTTATTTTGACGTAAATATGATCTGTCAGAACTTTAAACATTATTTTCCTCTGATGTATAGAGCTTTGAATCAGTACTCTTATGGATACCTTGAGTTTGAGAGTGAATCGTATGTAAGCAGGACTAGCCAAAACCAGTGCTTTTAAATGGCCATGTAACAACATTACGCGTGTCATAACATTCTTTTGTATATGTGGTGTCATTTAGATATCGACGAGTGCAGTAGCAACTCCCTCATCTGTGGGGACAATTCAGATTGTTTCAAAACTGAGGGTAGCTACTTCTGTTTGTGTCATCCTGGGTTTGATGACTTTACTGGTGCCGCGCGACAATGCTTGGGTAAGTCTTCTCTGTTTTTAGTATCATCCTTAGAATCAGACACTCTCACCCTCATCTCTCCATCTCATCCTCACCACACACTTTCTCTTTCAGACATAGAGGAGTGTGTTACGTTCCCAAATATTTGTGGGAAATGGGGAACCTGTCTTAATCAGGTGGGTAGCTACCTGTGCACGTGTCCCAATGGATTTAGGAACTCTGGCAACGGACAAACTCCGTGTGTAGGTGAGAGGAACACAATTCTTCTTGAGTCTTCTGACTGTCCCGTCCACTGCTGTGTTATGTTGACTGACCCATAATATTCTGTTTCAACTGGTATTTACTCCTTGTGTAACAGGCTTCGCTGTGCCTGGCTCAAACTCATCAAACTCTGATTAACAAACACACATAACTGTCTGCTTGACAACACATTAGCCAGATGCGCCATCGAAAATGTACCATTTTGGTGAAGAAGGTGGAAACATTTTAAACTCTCTTACACTTGGACTCAACATTATTTAGATATCAACGAGTGTATAGACATTCTCCCCGTCTGTGGGGACAATTGAACATGCGTCAACACCGCAGGCTGTTTAAAACTGTGTCTTCCTGGGTTTAGATTAGAGCCTGAGAATATCACTGGTAAAATGTTTGTGTGTGACATCCTTTCTAGTCATCCCACACTTTCAACATCTCTCCCTTAATTCCTCATCTCTTTCTTTCTCTCTTCCTCTTTCAGACATTGACGAGTGTAATACAGACGGAGTATGTGGAAATGGGGGAATCTGCCAAAACCTGATTGGAAGTTACTGGTGCCAGTGTCCTGCTGGATTTACTAACTTTGGCAAAAACCAAACTAAGTGTGTAGGTGAGAGACAAGCACCATTCCACTTGTCGTCCATGATGTACTCCTTTATCATGCACAGCTATGTACATAGTGTACTGTAGAAGGGTATTGAGATAATGTCTCCATGTTTTAACTTTAGAGCTTAATTGTGACCAGTACGAAACACAGCCTGGACAGGTAAAGCTTTACTTTAGAATTATTACATTATTAATTGAGAAAAGGGTATTTTTACTTGAACTTGAAATGTGTTATGCATTTTCCCACTAATGCACATGCCCCCTCTCCCCCCTCCCTGCCTCCCAGACTCTACCAGGCTTTGATAGTTGGTCTCTGTTGAGAAACAACTGTTTGGTGTTGAGCAACTCTATGTTGCCTGGACTGACAAGACTGCTGCCAACTGGAGATGTGCTTTTGACAGTAAGTCACCACACAGAAACACACATGCAAACGCACACACACACACATACAAAACCCTCATGTGTCTCTTCTCTAGTTACTGGTTAATACCACTGATGTTGTTCAACTGGGCCTCCAGTCCAATGGTCACCGTAGTAGCAGTGAAGTGACTAAGTTACTGAGGACGATTGAAATCTCATTCAGACTGATCGCTCCACTGCTGACAGAGAACGTGACCAGGATAGAGACCAACCACACAGGTAATATAAACACACTGAGCACATTCTGACCACATATTTACAATGGGTCGGCAGGTAGCCTAGTGGTGAGAATGTTGAACCAGTAACCGGAAGTTTGCTGGATTCACTCCCCAAGCTGACAAGGTAAAAATCTGTCATTCTGCCCCTGAGCAAGACTGTTAACCCATTGTTCCAAAGACGTGGATGTCGATTTAAGGCAGCTGCCTGCACCTCTCTGATTCAGAGGGGTTGGGTTAAATGCGGAAGACACAATTCAGTTGAACACATTCAGTTGGACCACTGACTAGGTATCACGCTTTCCCATTTACTTACCACTTCACAGGTACTGCAATCTGAGCACCATACTGACCATAAACGGAGCACTAACGAGCACATTACATTGTGTCAACTTAAAATATAATTAATGCAATACTGTGTTCTTTCAGTAATGGTGATTTCTGCTCTGTGTTGATTTTGTCAATATGTTGAAAAACAGAGGTTGAGATTATGGTGAGAAGAGACAAGACTCCACCTGAAGGACCAGTCAGCCTGACCAATGAGAACACTCAACTTGACACCACCTGGGAGACGGTGGTTGGAGATGACCAGAATTACCCAGGTAGCCACAGTCCTACAGTACCAATCATCTGCTCCAAATATTATTAAAGGCACACATTGAGATATTGTGAGTTGTATATGTTTTTGTATCAGGCCTTGTGTTTTCTTGTGTTGTTTTTTATGTGCAGGGTATGCATTTGTCATTCTGCTCAGCCATAAGAATCTGGATAGTCTGAAGGACAGTACTTCTCATCAGAGCCAGCAGCTCATGTCCAGTGCTGTGACAGTTTCCGTTAGCAACTCCAACACAACATACCTGCCCCAACAGGTTAATCTCACCTTCCATCACCTGCAGGTAACACTTGTCTCTACTTAATAGTTTCTGACTGTCAGTAAAACGTGTTTTTCATTGATATATTTTCCATTAAGTCACATTTTTTCCTGAATTTGAGTCTAAATGGAATTGATCCCAACCCATATACACTGTGTCCTAGTCCAGTGATGTTGACCCCACCTGTGTTTATTGGTCGGATGAGAATGGACCGGGGGTGTGGTCTGGGAGGGGTTGCACCTTAGTGATGTCAAACTCCAACCAGACTGTGTGCTCCTGCAACCATCTCAGCACATTCACTCTGCTGAACAAAGTGCAACAGGTAAAGGTGATGAGAACACTAACCAGTTTTCCATCCAACCTTTTTATGCGAGTAAAGTACATGTCGGATGAAAAATGTCATGACAGGCCTGATGGAAACTTTCTAAATGTCAAGAAAACAAAATAATCTAGACAAGGTGGGATTGTGTCGCTAAAAATAATTATGCAAGACATGTCGGTGGAAATGCTTTTATGGCCAAATATTGATATAATAACCATGATATGGAAGTAAACTTGGAGACACGCTATGCCGTGTGTGGTCCTCCCACTATGACTTGTCGGGAAAGCATGCAGTTTATTAGGCAACAGACTAAGTATGTTTATGTTGAACTTCACAGGGTGGTGAATGTGCATGGTGATGAGCTTGATGCTGCTTTCAAATAGCGCTGTGGGCTTAAGGGCACGTGACAAAACTGGAGTGCGCACACTTGCTATATAAAGCTTTTTTTGTTTCTTGAGAAAACCATCAGTAGTATTCAAAATGCCATTGTAAACCCATTTAACTTAATTTTTTATTCGGTACATGTTAATTTAACCGCAAAGGGTATTTTATGTGCACTATGTCATCACGTACAGCCTTTTATTTGTAACAAGTCATTTTGATGGAAACACCTCTTTGGTGGGAAAATGAAAATGTTGTTTTAATGCAGATTTTAGAGTATTCCTATGTACATCTTTCGCAAATTGTCTGGAAACCTAGCTAGTGTAGCACATCTGATGGGGGTGAAACCATCTTCCAGGATATCTGTGTCAGAGACTTCCTTTGGTTCCTCTGGAAAGGTTAATGTTTTAAACGGCTAAATGTGTTTGATGCATTTGTTACATTATTTAGGGGAGTTTGATGCTTGTTGAGTGCTTGAGTGCTGCTGTTGTGTTTGATATGTTCGTATTGTCTAGATGGTGTGTTTCTGATGTTTGTTATTCCTCATTGGCAGGGAAGCGGGCAGCTGTCATTGGTGATGTGGGTGGGTGTTTTTGTGGCACTGACCTGTGTGGTCCTGTCCCTGATCACCACCCTGTGGTGTCGCTTTGTCAGCCGCAAACGCCGTGGAGGACACCGGCTGCAACATGATGTACAGCTACATAGAAAATAAGACATGGATTTGAACTATTTGTGTTATAAGAAAAGCTTTACTTGGAATTCATTTGAAAATGTTGTCTCTTGGCTTGCAAGGACATCCAATTGCCAGAATTAGTATTTATTTAAGTAGTTTAAAAATGTACCAAACAAACAAAAACAAAAACATAACTTTTTATTAATAGATATACAATTTTTCATGTATAGAAATCAGTTCTGGACTGTAATAAATGAGCTCTCAATTTTATGGCAACATAAGTCATTTCAGTCTCATTAACATGGTTGGTAATTTGTAGAGATGAGAATAGTGGTATATCCATTCAACGCTGCATTTGTCCAGTATTTTTTTAAATTGTACCTTTATTTAATTAGGCAATTCTGCCTAGGAACTGTGGGTCAACTGCCTGTTCAGGGGCAGAACAACAGATTTGTACCTTGTCAGCTCGGGGATTTGAACTTGCAACCTTTCGGTTACTAGTCCAACACTGTAACCACTAGGCTACGCTGCTGCCTCTTTTTTAAATTTAAATTTTATGCCACTTGTGCCACTTGGTTGTTGTTGTAACTGACTTATTTGAAGTGAAAGTAATATTTTTCCTGTTTATTTTACAGTGCTTGAGAAGGTATTTAAATCCACAAATCATCTTGCTATTATTTCCTTCATTCTGACATAAATGTCTAAATATGAGCTGTCCGTTTTGTAAAAATAATAAAGCACAACATCATACTGAAAGTACAATGAATTTGATCATTGCTCACCCAAGACATTGTTTTTTTGACTCTCATGAGGCTAGGCCTATAGAACTGCCCACATGGTGTAAACACTTCCAAACGGACTTAAAGGCCCAGTGCAGTCAAGAACATGATTTCCTGAGTTTTATCTATATTTAAACACTTTGAGGTTGGAATAAGACTGTGAAATTGTGGACATTATGATAATTCCCTTTAAGTGTAAGAGCTGTTTGAAATGTCAGCCTGTTTTGGTAGGATGAAGTTTTGGCTTGCTGGTGACATCACCAGGCAGTAAATTAGTTAATAGACTAATAAGAAAGAGCGTTCCAAACCTGGGCTGTAATCATAAAAATCCCCCATCCCCCCAAAAAGAAGCTTTTTGGTTTTAGTTGAAGGTTAGGCAGGCATATGGTTAGCCGTGTGTTTAAGTTTAGGGTTAGGATTCAACTGAAATTTTAATTAAGAGACATTTTAGAAATAAGCTGTGGCTGTAGTAGCTAGTGACGACAAGTGCACAGAGAGAGATAGCTTTGTCAAGAAGACTTCGCGTTTTGTGTCAGACAGACTAGAGATATGTATGTCTGCCCTAAAACTTACCGTTGGTCATCATGAAGGAACATAGTGTGAGTGATATTAATATTGTAAATCTCATGTCTCCCACCATTTCATCATAGTTGCTTCTTCATTTTCCAACAGGCTGTTTATCACACAAATGCATTTGCCATCATTATCATGACTTTGATATCTTTCATTCTCAATAGGTCTTGAAACTTCTCTCTTCATTGGTTAATCGACCTACCTTTTGAACTAACATAAATCTAGATAATGTAGCCTTTCAATATATTAGGATGCTTCGGCTATGGAAGGAGAATTCGTCAGGAAAATTATTGATTTCATGGACAAATAGTCCCATTACCACTTCAAGAAAAACACAGAGACCCTCTTCATTTGTGTAATCATAAAGACACACTAAATGTTAAGCATTCAAACCCCTTCCCCGTCAATGCTGATAGAGCAAGTGAGAATGTGAAAGTTACGGGAAATGCTGCTGCAGTAACTTGTAAAATTTGCGTAAAGGTCAGACATCTTCAAAAGAAATCAAGAGCAAGACATTTTGAAAAGAAAAATAGCCTTGCTTTAGAGTGAAATATGGATTCTAAGTCTGCTTTTGGTAAGGCAGCTGGTTTATGTGGCCCTGTTGATAAGAGTCTATATTGTGCATGTTGGTGTTTTAGATCAATGTGTCCTCTTATATCTGATCTTGGAGATAGACCTTCTACACTAGAGTCTAATTCAGGGATGGAACTCCTGGATGTGGTCTATGCAAAACTAGACAAATTAACCTGATGTGAATTGCGATGCAAATGGTCTTCTCATGCCACACAGTCAGTTCCTCTTTGTTCTCGACTTACAAGAAAATGCCAGTGCTAGTTATGGGGAAATATTTTTACTTCCCTGCGGTAACCACATCCGTGAGGTCTCCAAATGAATCTTTAGAACTAAAACCAAGCTGACATGTACCATTAACTCACCAGTTGTCAGACATCATGGGATCCATTCTATTTCTACTGATTGTGGGTCGGTCAATTTTCTGCTTTTTATTTAACCAACACATCCACAAGTCTGTTTAAAACATTTAACATATGCATGTGTGCAGTTCAACTTTTCTTTGTCTTCATTTAGCGCTACTCAAGGACCAAGGAGCAAGAGTTACTAGATATGCGAATGGCTTTACTCAACCGAATTCCAAATCAGAGTTTCTGAATTGTATTGGTAATGATGGACAATATGGTTATAATTTCCTGCATAGTATTTTGCTTTAGGAATGTGCTATGATCAGTAATGTTGACCTCTGATAATCTCCAGCATTAAACAGACCCTGTTTAGGAACATTCAACACTATGTACTGTTTTGTAGTGGGATGTTTTTTCGGAAGATAATCTAGTATTTCTAAATTCACCTCTCATCTCCCTCATGTAGATATAATGAGTGCTTAAATGAGAAGAACATCTGTAGGCTATTCAACTTGTATCAACACCGTTGAAAGCTATTACTGTCAATGCTATTCTGGCTTCAGATCGCTTGGCTTTGAATCATGTGGTGGTCAATATAATCTTATTGAAAGTGTGACTGTGTTAACGTGAGGGATTATCACCCTCTCTTTGTAAACATACAATCTTTAATCATCTTTCCATCTCCACTACTTTTCCCTTTACCACTCTCTTTCTCTATCAGACATAAATGAGTGTGTTGAGAACCAACATTTTTGTGGGGAACGGGGAAGCTGTGTCAATCAGCTGGGCAGCTACCTGTGCAAGTGTCCCACAGGATTCAGTAACTACGGCAACAGACAAACTCAGTGTGCAGGTGAGAGACACATTTCCTCTTGGGTGCTGTTGTATTGGGTTTTGTCTAAATACTCTAAGGCTACCTTTTGTCTGTCTTCCATGTACTGGCTGACTGTACTGAAGCGCCATAAAAGTCTATGTCAGGTTTTATACTGTACATTCCACTTGTTGTCCATGATGTACTCCTTTATCATGCACAGGTCTGTACATAGTGTACTTTAGAAGGGTATTGAGATAATGTCTCCATGTTTTTACATTAGAGCTTAATTGTGACCAGTACGAAACACAGCCTGGACAGGTAAGGCTTTACTTTAGAATTATTACATTATTAATTGAGAACAGGGTATTTTTCCATGATCTTGAAATGTTGTATGCATTTTCCCACTAATGCACATGCCCCCTCCTCCCTCCCTCCCTCCCTCCCTCCCAGACTCTACCAGTCCTTGATAGTTTATTGTCTCTGTTGAAAAACAGCTGTTTGGTGTTGAACAGCCCTACGTTGTCTGGACCGACAAGACTGCTGCCAACTGGAGATGTGCTTTTGACAGTAAGTCACCACACAGAAACACACATGCAAACACAAGAGGTCGGCCGATGAATCGGTATCAGTATTGGCATTGAAAAATCATAATCGGTCAACCTCTAACACACACGTACAAAACCCTTATGTCTCTCTCTAGTTACTGGTTAATGCCACTGATGTTGTTCAACTGGGCCTCCAGTCCAATGGTCACCGTAGTAGCAGTGAAGTGACTAAGTTACTGAGGACGATTGAAATCTCATTCAGACTGATCGCTCCACTGCTGACAGAGAACGTGACCAGGATAGAGACCAACCACACCGGTAACATAAACACACTGAGCACACACTGACCACATATTTACCATTTACTGACCACCTCGCAGGTACCTTTATTGAACACAATGGGAGACAGAGAGCTGGTTTCAAGCGCAAGGCGCAGCAGGTGTTTATTTGTAAGGGACCACAGGAGGCGGCAGAGAGTTGGGTCCAGTGGCAGGCAGAAGGTCTTACACAAAAAAAATCAAAAAAGGCAACAGTACAGGCAGGGAAAAGACTAGTAACGTTCGGGAGATCAGGCAATAGGTTGATAAGAGGAAATCCCATAGGCTAAAGTACAGGCAGGGAATAGACAAAAGGCATCGTTAGTTTTTGCCTGCCTCACTATCATACACAGGAGGATTACATTACAGATGCAAAAACAGAGCTCCTAATAGAAGTGTATCACAAAACAAACACCTCACAATGATGAGGTGCAAAGAACTGAACTAAATTGTGCGTGATAATGACATACAGGTGTGTGAAAAGGTGATCAGAATTCAGGTGATTGGGATCTGGAGATTGAGCTGCGTTCAGGGGATCTATGTGTTTGAGAGTGTGAGCTGGAAAGTGAGCTGCATTCAGCAGATTTTTGTGTTTGGGAGTGTGAGTTGGAAGCAGACGTTACAGTACCACAGAAAGACCACAATCTGAGCACCATACTGACCATAAACAGAGCACTCACAAGCACATTACATGGTGTCAACTTAAAATATAATTAATGCAATACTGTGTTCTTTCAGTAATGGTGATTCCTGCTCTGTGTTGATTTTGTCAATAAAAACAGAGGTTGAGATTATGGTGAGGAGAGACAAGACTCCACCTAAAGGACCAGTCAGCCTGACCAATGAAAACACTCAACTTGACACCACCTGGGAGACGGTGGTTGGAGATTACCAGAATTACCTAGGTAGCCACAGTCCTACAGTACCAATCATCTGCTCCAAATATTACTAAAGACATACATTGATCGATTCACTTGGGATATTGTGAGTTGTACATGTTCTTGTATCAGGCCTTATGTTTTCTTGTATTGTTTTTTTGTGTGCAGGGTTTGCTTATGTCGTTCTGCTCAGCTATAGGAATCTGGATAATCTGAAGGACAACACTTCTCATCAGAGCCAGCAGCTCATGTCCAGTGCTGTGACAGTTTCCGTTAGCAACTCCAATACAAAAAAACTGCCCCAACAGGTTAATCTCACCTTCCATCACCTGCAGGTAACACTTGTCTCTACTTAATAGTTTCTGACTGTCAGTAAAACATGTTTTTCATTTATATATTTTTCATGAAGTCACATTCGTTCCTGAATTTACTGAGTCTAAATGGAATTAACCCCAACCCATATACACTGTGTCCTAGTCCAGTGATGTTGACCCCACCTGTGTTTATTGGTCGGATGAGAATGGACCGGGGGTGTGGTCTGGGCGGGGTTGCACCTTAGTGATTTCGAACTCCACCCACACTGTGTGCTCCTGCAACCATCTCAGCACATTCGCTCTGCTGAAGGGAATCCAGGTAAAGGTGATGAGAACACTAACCTGTTTTCCATCTAACCTTTTTATGCGAGTAAAGTACATGTCGTTTAAAAAATGTCATGACAGGCCTGATGGAAACAGAAAATGTTTCGGGAAAACTTTCTAATTGTCAAGAAACCAAAATAAGCTAGACAAGGTGGGATCTTTTTGTGTCTGTAAAAATATTTATGCAAGACATATCGGTGGAAACGCTTTTAAGGCCATATATTGATAAAATAACCATGATATGGAAGTAAACTTGGAGACACGCTATGCCGTGTGTGGTCCTCCCACTATGACTTGTCGGGAAAGCATGCAGTTTATTAGGCAACAGACTAAGTATGTTTATGTTGAACTTCACAGGGTGGTGAATGTGCATGGTGATGAGTTTGATGCTGCTTTCAAATAGCGCTGTGGGCTTAAGCGCTCGTGACAATACCGGAGTGGGCACATTTGCTGTAAAGTTCAAAAAGTTGAAAATACCATGTAATCCCATTTAACTTGCATTTTTTTTCGGTACATGGAAATTTTACCGCAAAGGGTATTTTTATCTGCACTATGTCATCAAGTACAGCCTTTTATCCGCAACAAGTCAATGTGATGGAAACACCTCTCTGGTGGGAAAATGCACATATTGTTTTAATGCTGATTTTAGAGTATTCCCATGTAAATCTGTTGCCAAATGGATAGAAACTTACTGTAGCACATCTGAAGAGGGAGAAAATATATTCCCAGATATGTGTGTCTGTGGTGGCATGGTAGCCTAGTGGTTAGAGCGTTGGACTAGTAACTGGAAGGTTGCAAGTTCAAACCCCCGAGCTGAAAAGGCATGTTTTAAACTACTAAATGTAGTGTTTGATTCATTTGTCACATTATTTCGGGGAGTTTGATACTTGTTGAGTGCTTAAGTTAAGTGCTGTTGTTTGAGATGTTCATACTGTCTAGATGGTGTGTGTCTGATGCTTGTTATTCCTCTTCGGCAGGGAAGCGGGCAGCTGTCGTTGGTGATGTGGGTGGGTGTTATTGTGGCAGTGACCTGTGTGGTCCTGTCCCTGATCACCACCCTGTGGTGTCGCTTTGTCAGCCGCAAACGCCGTGGAGGACACCGGCTGCAACAGGAAGTACAGCTACATAGAAAATAAGACATGGATTTGAACTATTTGTGTTCTAAGAAAAGCTTTACTTGGAATTCATTTGTAACATTGTCTCTTGGCTTGCAAGGACATCCAGTATTATAAAAATGTATCAAAAAACTAAAATATAAGAACACAACTTTATATTAATAGATATACAATATCTCATGTATAGAACTCTTATTAGTTCTAGACTGTAGCATATGAGCTCTTAACTATATGTCAAAATACATAAGTCATTTTAGGCTCACGAGTTTTACTTAGAATTTGTGGCATGAATTTTCCTAGAATAGTGGTATATCCACACAACGCTGCATTTGTCAAGTATCAAGCCACTTCGTTGTTGTTGTAACTATTTTCTGAGAGCTAATCAAGTGAAAATAATATTTGGCCCTGTCATTCAATCATCTTGCAATATTTTGCTCCAATCTGATTCAAATATCTAAATACAATTGGTCCCTTTCTTCAGCAATAAAGCTTTACCATACTGAAAGTACAATGTATTTTACCATTGCTCTCCCAAAACATTTTTTTTTGCCTGCCCACATGTTGTAAAGACTTCCAAACACCCAAACTGACTTAAACCAGAAAGTGCCCTAACAAGAGCCAATGAAATACAACAACCCTCCAGACAAAGTGGGCTGTGATTGTTCAAAATCCCGATCCCTGTGCCTTCCTGCTAGCCACCGCTGGTTGATGGCCTTAGTGCTGGCACGCAGTTTGCGCAGACGCAGTTGTTGCAGCCTCCGCTGCAGGGCTTTGGGGAGCTTGCCTCCCTTGGATGGGATCTCCTTCAGCCTCTGCTTGGGGGGGGTTTGTGAGGCGGAAGTCACAGATGGTGGGGTAGTGGTTGTACATCACACGGCAGGTATGTGTGGAAGTGTTATAGCCCTCGGCACTCACCGTGACCTCGTACTCACCCGGGTTCAGCAGGCGCCAGTAGTCCCCGTCAGGTACTACAGTAGGGGCAGGACACAAAATGGCTACTGGTAAGTGGTTGACTTCTTTGGCCTACTAATTTCATAACATATTCCTGGAGTGCCATCTAGGGGCAATTTGACAGCATAATTTATAGGTTTTCTTGTATCATTTACTGACATAAAAAAATTTGCATGTGAGGAGGGAGAGAGCCCATCTGATCTAATATGGTGGTCTATGGCATCCACGTTCTATTATAGCATCCTCAATGCCAGCCTCTGTGTATTTGTCTCTGATTACACCCTTGCGTCCTCTATGGACCTTCAATACCAAACAAAAATATAGAGTTAGGATCAACCGTAACATCGTGTTGTGTTTACCTGCACTAGACACTATTGATGGACGAACCTGCTCCATGTAGACCTGTAAAGACTCTTTGTTGTTCTCCCACTTGATGGGCAGCTCACTGGCATGAGGGAACTTATCACAGGACAACTCCACTGTTACAGTGGACAGCTCCACAGTTACACACTAACACGAGAGAAGAAGCTGTGGTGATGGCTCTTTATCAGCTCTGTGCACTCTATCCAGTCATACACTCTTAGAGAAAAGGGTTCCAAAAGGGTTCTTGCGGTGTCCCCATAGGAGGACCCTTTTAGGTTCCAGGTTGAACACTTTTGGATTCCATGTAGAACCCTCTGTGAAAAGGGTTCTACACGGATCCCAAAAGGGTTCTTCTTTCTACCTGGAACCAAAAGGGTTCTATCTCGAACCAAAAAGGGTTGTCGTGTCTGTGACTGTCATTAAATGTGAAGACTGTTATTTTATCAAATCAATTCTCTATGTGTAATTATTATTACGTGATTAAACTAATCATGTAAACTTTAATAATAACTAGGAAGTCGGGGCACCACTGGAAAATGTTTATAGTCTCTATTTCCCGAATTGACTCTTCAGATATTTTCATATCTTATCGATAAGTAATTCTCATTAATGTATTGTACCTCATTAGTTCTCTTTACTGAATGTCACAAACCCTTGGATATCTGCATGCCTAAATGATGAATCAGCGATCTACAAATTGGCTTAATTATTTATTTACTAACTATCTAAATAGTCACAGAAATACATAATCACACACACAATTAGTTATACAAGGGTTACTACATGATACAAAGACAAAGTCCCCAGCGGACGATATGACGGCTTGGTAGACAAAGGAAAGGGGATGTGGACCGCTCAAGAGCGGGAAACTCATAGCTGATAACTACACTCATAGATATTGCTACTACCTTACATGAACAACTGCTCATTTGAAAATAAATTGCAATTTACATATTTACTGGTGTATGTCTTGCTGTCTCTCTCTATGGTCACCGGTCCGTCTGCTGGAGAGTCAATCGACAGAAAGTCTCTGGTTGTGTTCATAATGGTATGTCAGGCGTACCCATGGTTGTCGCATAGGATGGATATTTCGGTGGTGTCTGTATTCTTGTCCTAGGCTTCGTACATTTCCATCTGCAGACTGGTAGTTCGACGGCCTAGGATTTCTTACTTCTTGAATTGAGTTGATAGTCTCAGAATTTAACCATTTCCAGCTGTGTAGCTAGTGCTCCACGCTGTATGGTCCTATCCTTTGGTAGAGTTGTAGTGCCTAACCATTTCAACAGGTAGTGTCATCTCCATATTTTCTGGTCTGATGGCCTATAGAATTGTAGCAATTCCAATGTGGGGAATCCATCCCGGCGTTCTCTGACTTAATGTAAATTTTGTAGGAAGTGGTTTTATACTCTGTGGAAGAAGGGGCGGTTCTATGATGCCTAATGTGATGTTTGGGCTCACAGGGGTGTGGTCACTGACTAGTTAAACGTTATATGAAAATCCATACTCTCATTTAGAAGGTTCACATTACATCTTTTCACAAAAAGTGTCATGTTTAATCACATATGTTTCACAATATTTATATGTAAACCTGACAGCTGGGAAATGTACACTTTTAGAGATACAGTTATGTGCGTTTCCTGTCCTTCATGAGATCATCAAATGAAACACACTCGACATGACTGTCCCTTAAGTGTCCACGGACCATTCCCACATTCCCAAAAATATAAATATTGTTTAATTATTCAACTTTTGATATCCAAGGGTCACTCTGTGTTCCACAGTTTACATTCCAATCTCGAACACACCAGAGTACAGAGGCAGCGTATTTTATGACCCCCCATAAAACAGCAGACTTCCTGCTTTCCCCCTCTACGAGAGAGAGCACACTGTAGAGCGGATCCACAGTAACCTGATCTTCCAGATCGTCACAGGAGAATTATGGCAGGGTTCTCCAAATGGTTCTCCCATGGGGACAGCCAAAGAACCCTTTTAGGTTCTAGATAGCAGCCAGAATCTCCAGACAGCAGATCTGCCCTTTACGCAGTGCCTCCGACTTGTTTACCTAAAACAACACGTCCCCAATGTTATGTTGGAATAACCCTTGGCCCTAAGCCCTTTATGGAGTGGCCACTTGCTGATGTTTTTTATAGTGTCAATCACTCGAGTCTGCCGCTTTTTTTTGGCAAGATTAGAATTGATACGATCAGAGTGAACTTGTATCCAAACTGCATCTTGTTAATATTCCATAACCCATTTGTGAGCATCTTGTGTCTCCCGTGACAGTTCTTTTGAAACACTGCCAGACAGACTCACACTCTGGTAATAGATCATGAGAAAGTTGTATAAAGCTAAACAGCAACGAAGCACACACGTCTCCACTCGCCAGTGACTTGATAAGCTGATTGTAGCCTGGCTGCTCAATGTGCCTGCTAGCTACTATTTGCTAGCTTCATTAACCTTTTGTGACTAGGAGGCAGTATTTTCATTTTTGGAAAAATAACGTTCCCGTAGTAAACGGGATATTTTGTCAGGACAAGATGCTAGAATATGCATATCATTGACAGCTTAGGATAGAAAACACTCTAAAGTTTCCGAAACTGTAAAAATATTGTCTGTGAGTATAACAGAACTGATATTGCAGGCGAAAGCCTGAGATAAATCCAATCCGGAAGTGCCTCATGTTTTGAAAGTGCTGCATTCCAATGCGTCCCTATTGAGCAGTGAATGGGCTATCAACCAGATTTTTCTCCGTATTCCCCAAGGTGTCTACAGCATTGTGACCGTAGTTTTACGCATTTATGTTGAAGAATACCCGTAAGCGGCTACATTGCGCAACTGGTCACCTGATGGCTCCCAGAGTGATTCTCGCGTAAAATACAGAGGTAGCCATTATTCCAATCGGTCCTACTGAAAAACCATATCCCGGTGGATATATTATCGAATATATATTTGAAAAACACCTGGAGGATTGATAATAAACAACATTTGCCATGTTTCTGTCGATATTATGGAGCTAATTTGGAATATTTTTCGACGTTTTCGTGATAAACTTACACAATTGCTTGTCTAGCTTTGGCTGTAAAGCATATTTTTCAAATCTGAGATGACAGGGTGATTAACAAAAGGCTAAGTAAGCTGTGTCTCAATATATTTCACTTGTGATTTTCATGAATAGGAATATTTTCTAGGAATATTTTTGTCCGTTGCGTTATGATAATTAGTGTCAGTCGATGATTATGCTCCCTCATGCGGGATGGGGAGTCATCAGAGGTTTTAACAAACACATAGTTGGAATTTAGCTAATTAACAAGTTATTTTGGGCACTGACAAACAGTGTGTAGCTCGTGCTTTATTTACGATAGTTTATTTACGATAGTTTATTTACGATAGTTTATTTACGATAGCTTGCAGATGATGACGTTGTAGACATGTTATTTTTCTCAGAAATCAGTTCTGAGCATGCAGCCAGACCAAACAATTTACCTAGTAATAAAATTGCGCGACAAAGACCTCGGCAAAAACGTCTAAATTAATTACAGATTTCTTAATTTATCTTAGATTAATTCAGACTAGTGGCTATGTTGTTGCTACAGTGACTCAGGAGGGACAAATATCAAAACCAGCCAAGGTACGATATGCAAACATAACACACCCACATCAAACCACACTCTTAAGATAACTATTGTTTAGCTTCAGTCATGGCTGCTAGCATTTCTTAATGAGTTAAACTCAAAACGAGGTCAAATCAGGAAGTACAGTCGTCCTTTAAGCCTTGTGTTACAGAAAAACATTAGGGATTACATAGGAAGGAACCCACAAAAAAGAAACAAGGAACATTTCTCTCACTATGAACCCACTGTCTGTGAGTTCACATTATTAATACTGGAACATGACATGGAGAGACAGTCATTTACCAGTGGAACATTAATCTTGTAACTACCCATCCCGGATCTGGGAGAATTGTCATCAACTGACACTAAGTAGCATAACGCAACGGACAAAAAATCTTACTAGAAAATATTCATATTCATGAAATCACAAGTGAAATATATTCAAACACAGCTTAGCCTTTTGTAAATCACCCTGTAATCTCAGATTCTAGAAAATATGCTTTACCTCCAAAGCAAGACAAGCATTTGTGTAAGTTTATCGATAGCCTAGCATAGCATTATGCCTAGCTAGCAGCAGGCATTCTGGTCATAAAAATCAGAAAAGCAATCAAATTAAATAGATTACCTTTGATGAGCTTCGGATGTTTTCACTCACGAGACTCCCAGTTAGATAGCAAATGTTCCTTTTTTTCCCCCCCAAAAAATTTGTAGCCAAAAATAGCTCCGTTAGTTCTTCACGTTTGGCTGAGAAAATGATCGGAAATTGCGGTCACGACAACGCCGAAAAATATTCCAAATTAGCTCCATAATATCGACAGAAACATGGCAAACGTTGTTTATAATCAATCCTCAAGGTGTTTTTGAAATATCTATTCGATAATATATCAACCGGGACAGAGCTTGGAAAAATGGCTACCTCTGTCTTTTGTGTGAGAAATACACAAAGAGCCATCAGGTGAACACTGACACAATGTTATCGCTCAGGCTCATTTTTCAAAATAAAAGCCTGAAACTATGTCTTGTGATACTAGACACATTAAGGAAGCCATAGAAAAATGAATCTCGTTGATATCCCATTCACTGCTCAATAGGGAAGCATAGGATTATTTAGAAACCGCTGCGTTCCTGATTGGATTTTTCTCATTCTTTTGCCTGCAATATCAGTTATGTTATACTCACAGACAATATCTTTACAGTTTTGGAAACTTTAGAGTGTTTTCTATGCTAAACTGTCAATTATATGCATATTCTATTTTCTGGTCCTGAAAAATAGGCAGTTTACTTTGGGAACGTTATTTCCCCCCCCCCCCCCAAAAAAAAAATACCCCTAGACTCAACAAGTTAAACTACAGTCTGGCTTAACCTCTGCCAAGAGAGTTGGAGATAAACAAATATTTACCGCCAAAACCCATTGAAAGCTTTTTACTCCGTACAAAACAGGCCAAGAATTTCCACTGTTGACATATTAAGAAGACTAGTCACCCTCTATATAATAGGGTTTTCCTCTCTATTCCAGTGTGCAGGCTAACCAGTTCTCCGTCTATGCTGCGGCATTCCTGGCTCTCTCTGTTTCATTATAAGTACTGTAGGTAAGGGGTATTAGCGGTTGCCAGTACTGGCAGACCGATTCAACACTTTAGACCTGTCAGTGTAGACAAGGGTTAACTCCAATCTCTGAGAGCATACAGTACAAAGTACTATAGCAGTGGTACTGTAGATACGTTATGTAGTATTGCCTTAAGATAAAACTTCATAAACTGGAGTAGGTCTATATCTACTTACCCAGCTCATGCTTTCCAGGGCTGTCAGAGATCTCCATGACGTACATCTTGAGGCCCATGTGGCTCTTCCCGATGCTGTAGATACGGGTGATGTCAGGACAGGACTCGGTCACTGACTTCATGAGCTGAGGAGGGACAGAGTTAAATGGTACTGAGCATTATGGTGTTGTCTGGTGGGCAGAAGTCTTTCATTCCTGTGGGACCCCCAGGGCATGCACATTTTTGGGGGACAGATTTCTTTGTTGTTGTTGCACCCACAGGGTCCATCAGGAATGGATTGGATAACACTGCCTTATGATGGTTAAGTGCAGCGGAGGCTGGTTAGGGGAGGATGGCTCATAATAATGGTTAGAATGGAGCAAATGCAATGTCATCAAAGACATGGAAACCATTCTACTAATTCTGCTCCAGTCATTACCACGAGCCTGTTCTCCCCAATTAAGGTGCCACCAACCTCCTGTGGTTAAGTGTGAGAAGAAAGTATGTACAGTAGAGTTGTATTACTTTAAAAATAGATCCAAGTCTTGGATTAGTTTGCAGAGCACATGGGGAGAGTGTGGTGTGTGTGTGGACACAAGAGCCCAGTGTTATATCATAATGGTCAGATTCACCTCAAGCTCTTTACTGAGCGGTGGTGGCAGTGTAGTGAGGAGGGGAAAAGAAGAAGAAAAAAGAATAATATTTGTTTTTCGGTGAGACTGAGGGAGGTAGCTACAACCACAAACCCTCTGCTTCCAGGACAGCTCAGTCAAGCGCCACACAGAGTAGATTGAATGGAAGGGAGGGAGTTTCTTGCTAACTGTTGCATGGATGCCTATGCTCTTAGAAAAAAGGCTTCCAAAAGCGTTCTTCTCCTGTTCCCATAGCATAACACTTTGTGGTTCCATGGAGAACACAATTGTGGAAAGGGTCCTAGATGGACCCAAAAGGGTTCTACCTGGAACCAAAAAGGGTTCTTCAAAGGGTTATCCTATGGGGACAGCCAAAGAACCCTTTAAGGTTTGAGATAGCACCTTTGTAAGGTCCCTACTGCATTTATTTATTTGGAGTGCACAAGATCACAACATTTTAGCCATTGTATGATTTATTTTCTGAGTCACTGTGTAGTTCTAAAATATTGTGAGTCAGTTGTTTAGAATGGTAATATGATTGATTATCTACCTAGAAACTGCCTGGCTCTATTCTTATTGGTCTGAAGTTTGCTAATTGTTAGAGGAAAACAGTAGTTGAGTGGTCGCATTTCACTGCTTAGTTGTTGCCAGATCTTAAAATGCCTGGAAATGTATGTTACTTATCAGCTAACCACATCATATGATATAGCAATCTGTCAGTCAATGACACAGTCGATGATGTGGCACAAAATGCAACCGATGGTTGATGCATGCAAAGTCTAAGCAGTGGAACGCAACAGATATATGGCTGTGAATATGGTCAGTTCAAATCAAATGTATTTATATAGCCCTTCATACATCAGCTGATATCTCATAGTGCTGTACAGAAACCCAGCCTTAACCCCAAACA
Source organism: Oncorhynchus masou masou (assembly GCF_036934945.1). Taxonomy (NCBI): domain Eukaryota; kingdom Metazoa; phylum Chordata; class Actinopteri; order Salmoniformes; family Salmonidae; genus Oncorhynchus; species Oncorhynchus masou. The sequence continues at coordinate 63,158,056 of NC_088243.1, read as the reverse complement.
GCAAGCAATGCAGGTGTAGAAGCACGGTGGCTAGGAAAAGCTCCCTAGAAAGGCCAAAACCTAGGAAGAAACCTAGAGAGGAACCAGGCTATGTGGGGTGGCCAGTCCTCTTCTGGCTGTGCCGGGTGGAGATTATAACAGAACATGGCCAAGATGTTCAAATGTTCATAAATGACCAGCATGGTCCAATAATAATAAGGCAGAACAGTTGAAACTGGAGCGTGGTGCGTGGGGCTGCCACAGGGCCCACCAGGCTGGGGAGACATACAGGAGGCTTGGTTCTTTGCGGATGCACCGGATACACTGGGCCGTGGAGGCGCACTGGGGGTTTTGAGTGCAGAGCCTGCACAACCCGCCCTGGCTGGATGGTTATCTTCGCCCTGCAAATGCGGGGCGCTGGCACAGGATGCACTGGGCTGTGCAGACGCACCAGAGACACAGTTCGCAGAGCATACCCGAACCATACCCGGCCAAAACATAGAAATACAAAAACATAGAAAACAGAACATAGAATGCCCACCCAAATCACACCCTAACCAAACCAAATAGAGACATAAAAGACTCTCTAAGGTCAGGGCGTGACACTCACCTCGAATTAGACAAAAAAATTCAACAACAAGCAGGATGATATACTCCAAAACACCCCACAGGGCAGGCATACCAATTATTCGCAAAAGGAAGCGACGCAGACAACGAAGAGCCGGATGTCTCGTCCAGATCCGCAGAAAGCAAGTGGGAAAGCTGTCATTGTCGTCAATATTACTTGCCAACGTGCAATCATTGTACAATAAACTAGACGAGGTACGATCACAAATATCCTACCAACGGGACATCAAAAACTGTAATATCCTATGTTTCACGGAATCGTGGCTGAATGACGACATGGATGTTCAGCTAGCCGGATATACGCTGCACCGGTAGGATAGAACAGCACACTCCGGTAAGAAGAGGGGAGGGGGGGGTGGGTCTGTGCATATTTGTAAACAACAGCTGGTGCATGAAATCTAAGGAAGTCTCTAGCTTTTGCTTGCCTAAAGTAGAGTATATTGTGATAAATTGCAAGTAGTGTGGCCTAGAGAGTTCTCAGCTCTACTTTTCGTGGCTGTTTATTTACCACCACAAACAGATACGGGCACGAAGACCGCACTCAGTCAGCTGTATAAGGAAATAAGCAAACAGGAAACCTTTCACCCAGAGGCGGCACTCCTAGTGGCCAGAGACTTTAATGCAGGGAAACTTAAATCAGTTCTACCAAATCTCTATCAACATGTTAAATGTACAACCAGAGGGAAAAAAAATTCTAGATCACCTGAACTCCACACACAGAGACGCGTACAAAACTCTCCCGCGCCCTCCATTTGGTAAATCCGACCACAACTCTAGCCTCCTGACTCCGGCTTACAAGCAAAAATTAAAGTAGGAAGCACCAGTGACTCGGTCTATAAAAAAGTGGTCAGATGAAGCAGATGCTAAACTACAGGACTGTTTTGCTATCACAGACTGGAACATGTTCTGGGATTCTTCCGATGACATTGAGGAATACACCACATCAGTCACTGGCTTTATCAATAAGTGCATTGAGGACGTCGTCCCCACAGTGACTGTACTTACATACCCCAACCAGAAGCCATGAATTACAGGCAACATTCGTACTGAGCTAAAGGGTAGAGCTGCCGTTTCAAGGTGTGGCACTCTAACCCCGAAGCTTACAAGAAATCCCACTATGCCCTGCGACGTACCATCAAACAGGCAAAGCCTCAATCCAGGGCTAAGATTGAATCATACTCCACCGGCTCCGACGCTCGTCGGATGTGGCAGGGCTTGCAAACTATTACAGACTACAAAGGGAAGCACAGCCGCGAGCTGCCCAGTGACACGAGCCTACCAGACGAGCTAAATCACTTCTATGCTCGCTTCGAGGCAAGCAGCACTGAGGCATGCATGAGAGCATCAGCTGTTCCGGACGACTGTGTGATCACGCTCTCCGTAGCCGGCGTGAGTAAGACCTTTAAACAGGTCAACATACACAAGGTTGTGGGGCCAGACGGATTACCAGGACGTGTGCTCCGGGCATGTGCTGACACACTGGCAGGTGTCTTCACTGACATTTTCAACATGTCCCTGATTGAGTTTGTAATACCAACATGTTTCAAACAGACCACCTTAGTCATGTACCCAAGAACACAAAGGCAACCTGCCTAAATGACGACAGACCCGTGGCACTGATGTCCGTAGCCATGAAGTGATTTGAAAGGCTGGTAATGGCTCACATCAACACCATTATCCCAGAAACCCTAGACCCACTCCAATTTGCATACCGCCCAAACAGATCCACAGATGATGCAATCTCTATTGCACTCCAAACTGCCCTTTCCCACCTGGACAAAAGGAACACCTATGTGAGAATGCTATTCATTGACTACAGCTCAGCGTTCAACACCATAGTACCCTCAAAGCTCATCACTGAGCTAAGGAACCTGGGACTAAACACCTTCCTCTGCAACTGGATCCTGGACTTCCTGACGGGCCTCTCCCAGGTGGTGAGGGTAGGTAGCAAGACATCTGCCACGCTGATCCTCAACACTGGAGCCCCCCAGGGGTGCGTGCGCAGTCCTCTCTTGTACTCCCTGTTCACCCACGACTGCATGGCCGGGCACGATTCCAACACCATCATTAAGTTTGCAAACGACACAACAGTGGTATGCCTGATCACCGACAACGACGAGACAGCCTATAGGGAGGTGGGCAGAGACCTGGTCGGGTGGTGCCAGAATAACAACCTATCCCTCAACGTAACCAAGACTAAAGAGATGATTGTCGACTACAGGAAAAGGATCACCGAGCACGCCCCCATTCTCATCGACGGGGCTATAGTGGAGCAGATTGAGAGCTTCAAGTTCCTTGGTGCCCACATCAACAACAAACTAGAATGGTCCAAACACACCAAGACAGTTGTGAAGAGGGCACGACAAACCTATTCCCCCTCAGGAAACTAAAAAGATTTGGTATGGGTCCTGAGATCCTCAAAAGGTTCGACAGCTGCAACATCGAGAGCATCCTGACTGGTTGCATCACTGCCTGGTATGGCCACTGCTCGGCCTCCGACCGCAAGGCACTGCAGAGGGTAGTGCATACAGCCCAGTACATCACTGGGGCAAAGCTGCCTGCCATCCAGGACCTCTACACTAGGCGGTGCCAGAGGAAAAATTGTCAAAGACCCCAGCCACCCCAGTCATAGACTGTTCTCTCTACTACCGCATGGCAAGTGGTACTGGAGCGCCAAGTCTAGGACAAAAAGGCTTCTCAACAGTTTTTACCCCCAAGCCATAAGACTCCTGAACAGGTAACCAAATGGTTACCCAGACTATTTGCATTGTGCGACCCCCCAACCTCTCTTTTACGCTGCTGCTACTCTGTTTATCTTATATGCATAGTCACTTTAACTATACATTCATGTACATACTACCTCAATTGGCCCGACCAACCAGTGCTCCCGCACATTGGCTAACCGGGCTATCTGCATTATGTCCCACCATCCGCCAACACCTCTTTTTACTGCTACTCTCTGTTCATCATATATGCATAGTCACTTTAACCATACCTACTTGTATATACTACCTCAATAAGCCTGAATAACCGGTGTCTGTATATTACCTTGCTATTCTTATTTTCAAATGTATTTTTACTGTTGTTTTATTTCTTTACTTATACACACATACATACCTTTTTTTCGCACTGTTGGTTAGAGCCTGTAAGTAAGCATTTCACTGTAAGGTCTGTTGTATTCGGCGCACGTGACAAATAAACTTTGATTTCATTGATATTATAAGCTTTAATATGAGGTCCCTAAACTTAACATGAAAGCACATCCTTGTAGCTTTGTGGGATAATATAGTCAAAATGTTTGCCTTGGGGTAAGTTAATCTTGAAACTCCCCATCCCGGATCCGGGATTGTGACCAAGCCTCAGGCTCATTAGCATAACGCAACGTTAACGATTTCTGAAAATCGCAAATAAAATTAAAATAATGCGTTTGCTCTCAAGCTTAGCCTTTTCTTAACAACACTGTCATCTCAGATTTTCAAAATATGCTTTTGAACCATAGAAATTGACTAATTTGTGTAAGAGTATGCAAAGCTAGCATAGCATTTTGTGTAGCATGTAGCACGCAACATTTTCACAAAAGCCAGATAACCAAATAAATAAAATCATTTACCTTTGAAGAGCTTCTGATGTTTTCAATGAGGAGACTCCCAGCCACATACCAAATGCGCAGTGTTTCCTGAAAGCGTCTGTGTGTAGGAGAAATCGTTCCGTTTTCTACATTGCGCCTGGCTACCGAAACGAACCGAAAATGCAGTCACCTACAACGTGAAACTTTTTCCGGATTAACTACATAATATCGACCGAAACATGGCAAACGTTGTTTGGAATCAATCCTCAAGGTGTTTTTTCACATATCTCTTCATTGACATGCAGTTCTTGGAAGCTTGCTTCTCTCTCTGTGCCCCATGGAAAAATACTGGCAGGTGACTTTTGCACACCAATTTCGGCGCAGGACACCGGGCGGACACGTGGTAAATGTGGTCTCTTATGGTCAATCTTCCAACGATCTGCCTACAAATACGTCACAATGCTGCAGACACCTTGGGGAAACGACAGAAAGGGCAGACTCATTCCTCTTGCGTTCACAGCCATATAAGGAGATCATGAAAGACAGAGCCTCAAAAATCCTTGTCATTTCCTGGATGCCAAGTCATCTTGGTTTTGCCTGAAGCTCACGTTAAAGGGCACGCACAGAGAAGATATTTGTATTTCTGGACACGTCAGAGTGTTTTCTTTCGAACAGTAGCAATTATATGCATAGTCGAGCATCTTTTTGTGACAAAATATCTTGTTTAAAACGGGAACGTTTTTCTTCCAAAAATGAAATAGCGCCACCATAAGTGTAAGAGGTTAAGCCAATAGCCATGAGGTAAATTGAGCCAATGTTTCAGCCAATGGCAAGTTGAGCAAATTGAAATGTTTTCTTCCCAGTGGGATATGAGGTAACATCAAGGCCTGGCCTATGTTAAAAGTGTAAAACAAATCAAATCAAAGTGTATTGGTCATGTACACAGATTTGCAGATGTTATTGCAGGTGCTTATGTTTCTCGCAACAGCATAGTAATAATATCCTAGCAATACAAAACAATATGCACATAATCAAGAAAGTAAAAAGAAAGTAATTAATAAATATAGGAATGAACAATGTCAGAGTTCGGAAAACACTGAGTGTACAAAACAAGACTTAATCACTGCAGAGCTTAATTCATTTAAATAAAAAATATGTTTTATGAAAAATGTATAAATTTGTATTTACTTAAAAAACTGAGTGCACAAATCATTAGGAACATCTGCTCTTTCCATGACAAAGTGACCATCCAGGTGAAAGCTATGATTCCTTATTGATGTCACCTGTTAAATCCACTTCAACCAGTGTAGATTAAGGGGACGAGACAGGATAAAGAAGGATTTTTAAGCCTTGAGACAATTGAGCTATGGATTGTGTATGTGTGCTATTCCAAGGGTGAATGGGCAAGACAAGAAATGTAAGTGCCTTAGAATGGAGTATAGTAGTAGGTGCCAGGCACACCAGGTGCTGTTTTTTTCATGCTCAAAAGTTTCCTATGTGTATCAAGAACGGTCCATCGCCCAATGGACATGGAGCCAACTTGACCCAACTGTGGGAAGCATTGTCAACATGGGCCCGCATCCCTGTGGAATGCATTTGACACCTTACAGAGTCCATGCTCTGACAAACTGAGGCTGTTCTGAAGGAAAAATAGAGTGCAACTCAACATTAGGAAGGTGTTCCTAATGTTTTGTACACTCAGTGTACATCTCTCTGCCAGTCACATTTCCCCTCTGCACCTTTGCCAAACCAGTGCCACAGACTGGTAATTAGATGGTGCAATCTGCCACAGTGTGCCCATGGAGAGTAGGCTGGGTTAGCACAGTTGGCACAGTTGGCAAGTTTGACACAGTTGGCAAGGTTGGCACAGTGGAGTCAGCTTTGGCCAGGGCACATTTTCCAAAAGAACCACTGACAGGGCCATGATCAGCTTGCCAATAGCCACAGTCTCCATTACAGTGTAAATAGGCCAGCGGCAGTGGAATGTCATTGGTCAATGATGTCAGAGCATGGTAGATATAATACCTCACTGGACCACATAATGACACACAACTTGACAACTGGATCATGAGGAACTGAATAGAAAGATATTCAAGAGATTAAAATGTGTGGAATATCCAAATGTTGCAGTAAAAGTAATGGAAAGAAGGCAATAGATTATGGTTACTACATATCATATTTTAATATATTGTATTGAATCAACTCACCACCTCTTTAGTCCCATTCATAGCTGTCTTCCAGGCCAGGGTATCATTACTGAACAGCACCTATGGTGAGTGAGAAATCCCAACTGTTAGGAAAGACCGGGGCAACTCTTCAGCGATGTCCATGCAACATTTACAATATATATAAATCTATGCAATGGCTAAATCACTGCACAGTGAGTGCAACTTTGTGATTAGTTGAATCAGAAGTGTTAGTGCTGGGGTGGAACAAAAACCTGCACTGACCTCCAGATTGAGCTGCGTCCGTGCAGGATGACCCCGGTGAAGCGTGTGGGTCGACGGGCGTCCACCTCCAGCCATTGTTTCTTATCCTCATACAGGGCACACCACGCCCCATTGTAGATGTCCCCATCCTCAACGCCCAGGCAGGCAGGCAGTGTGTCCTTCACTCTCAGAGACTCCAGCCCCAGAGGAGGGCACTCTGACAGACATGGAGAATGAGATTGTCATATGGTGAAAGAGGGAAACATTATTGACCACCAGAGAAGGAGTGGGAACCAATGGTTACTTATGCATCTGTTATATTTGAATTTGATGCCTTTACATGGGTATTGAGAGAGTGCAATTCTACAAGGCTTATATGAGCATGATAGGCAATAATAGGGAAAGTGAGGAAGCGAGAGGGAGAGCAGCAGGGTTCACAAGAAAGAGAGCGTAAGAGCGAGAAAAAGAGAGAGACTTCCTCAGTTTTTACTGCGTTTCCATGAGAGGAGCAGACAGGGGCTCATTGTCTGAGGAGTTGAGCCTGGTTGACTGGCCCTCTAAACACCAGTTCCTGTGTCACTGCCGGCAGTGGTCTCTCTTAAAAGCCTAATACCATTTTGCCTTAGAGGCCTGCTGGATCTCTCCACTGGGTTCATTGTGAGGAAAGCGCTGCACTGCTCCAAGACTTAATTGTTTAAAACTACTGTTGATAGCAGCCTAGCCTGTGGTGTCCCATGCCATGTAGCCAAGTTATCTACTGAACTAGTGAATTGATTCCAAATATATTGAACCCATGTCAACAATGCTTTCATTAGAGAGAGAGAGATAGAGAGAGGGAGAGAGAGAGAGAGAGAGAGAGAGAGAGAGAGAGAGAGAGAGAGAGAGAGAGAGAGAGCGAGAGAGAGATGGGTAGGAAATACTACAGAAGAATAGGTCAGTCACTGGAGAACAGGTGCAAGCACAACAACTATTTAAGCCAGGGAACATTTTTGTTTTTGCTCTACCACCACTAGTACTGTAACTATGTGCCATCAAGCAATGCTGTGAATGTCAGATGTCGATCATGTTGCATTTCCAACATGGAACGAAAATGAACACTGCGTTTAGCACAGCAGGGAAATAGAGATCTCAATAATGCTATTAGGGCCACGCCACTGGGTGAACCTCATTCGTATACTGTATATGTATACATGTATTCTCCCATACATACGTCCCACTGGCTTCACTAGCAGCGAAGGGCGCCTACTGGCCTTGCGCTTCTTTGGCAGGACGTTGGGTTTCTTGATTTTCTTTCATATCTTTTTATGCGTCTTTACTACCTTATCACCCCTGGTGAACCGCTTAGCTACAAAAGGCAAACCATCTCATGAACAACTACGAACATTGTGAAATGTGAAAGTATGACGTCCGTAATTAGGACTATACAACACATTCACTGGCTATGCAGAACTGTGGTGACTTGGTACTGAATGGAGTTAGCAGACACAGCCGGTTTCCATCACCACCTGATAACCCCGGCTAAACACTTCACCACACAGAGGTGGGAATGTAGAACCAACCCCCTGGACTTGGTTTTCAAGACCACAGCGATGCAGAATGGACATACCAACCACCCTGTCAGTCATGTTTTCCCTGCATTGTGATCCACACTATTGTCATTTATCATGTCAGTTTTCAATGTGTGTTTTCTGAGTTGTTTGTCAAATAACCTGATGGACAGTATTCATAGTATACATGTTTTCCATGTAAGAACTGAAAGATAAAGATTGAGGTGCTTTTTAACCAATAGGGCTGTGCCATTTTCCAGTCATATCACAATTTTATAAAGACACGTGAGATCATTAACAATGTCGGCAAATATATATAATGTACAATGTATAGGCCTATAATAACACGTTAATACTTTAGTATGCATTATATTGATATAACAATTATTTCAGCAGTTGACCTGCATTTTACATCAGCAAATACATTTGAATGCTCACCTAATTCTAGTGTGTTCATCATCAGGTTCTTTGTTCCATACTATTTTTTCCCCTTTCCTGTCGTTACCCTCATTTAAAACTTCAATGTTGAAGCTATAGTTAGCGGTGGTGGCCGTTTTGGGTGGTCTAGTAGTGGTAGTCCGTACCTTGGGCTTTGCTGTAATTGTAGATGTCAACCTTACCGGTGGTGCCGTTTTGGGTGGTCTAGTAGTGGTAGTCCGTACCTTGGGCTTTGCTGTAATTGTAGATGTCAACCTTACCGGTGGTGCTATTATTGCTAGGGGTAGTATTTGGTTTAGTTGTAGAATCTCGTTTCTCGGCAGCAGATGTAGTTTTATTATAATCCAAAGTAGACCTCACTGTAGTTGTTGATCCACATATCAAAACGATACAACTAAAGCAAAGCACCGGGCTTGTACCATAACTGTCCCTTCAGACATTGCTGGTGAATATTGACCGTTTAAACGTCCGCCACTCCACATGAAAGTCCACTCATAGATGTACATAATATACGGTCCCCTCCGCAATCTGCTGTGCATGCTGCAGTGACAGGACCACTGCCGATAATATTCTGTGTCCAGAACGTTTACGACAACGTCACATTAAGAGCCCATGTTTGACAGTTTAAAAAAGTTACACCTTTTTGACAAGTTACACTTTTTCACAAGGCTGTGGAGTATTATTAAACGCAAAACAATTATATATTTCATAAACAATTACAGCCTATTTATATGAGTTTTTCTTCTCTCTAGTTATTCGCAAAACAATGATGGTGTTCACAATGAGACATCTATATCATACGATCAAGCTTCTAATTTGATAGAAGAAAAAGCAGAAGCTTCTCCACTAATATTAGACAGCCAAAGATTGGTGGGGATGCGCTTCTGTCTAGTGACCATAGTTGAGTATTACAACGATAAAAGTTACAGAATAATGTGCAGTTTGAATGTAGAAGATAAATCATTTCTAAACCCTATGATTGAAAGTTAATGAAGACGTAATGTTAATGACATTATTCTATAAAAGTTTAACGAAAATAATGACAATAATTGATGACGTTTGCGTTCATTGTCTATATGTTTTTTTCAAGACAGAGCTGAAACAAATGGAAAATGTATCAAAAGCAATGTTGCATTCCTCAGCAAGTAGCCTATAGGACATTCAAAAAAGGCTAAATAAAAGCAGGCTTACTGTCTTACTTTTTATTTAACTGTCAAATTGTATATGGAAACCATATGGATTGTTTATCTTAGCTTTATCTCCGTATCATTAACATTGTAGGGCCAGTGGACTTTGATGCAAATGGTTATTCTGTAAACGGGATAATAAGTAGTAGGGAAGATACACACACTAGATGGCGCCAGTGACCAGAGTTTGAGCTGAAGATCTGAGGGCCAAAGTAGGGACCAAATATATATATTTTTTGCTTTTGTTGAGTATGAACCTTTCAAGTGTCTTGTCGACTTAATGGATTATAGTCATGATAAGTAAGCCACATCAGCTTTGATAGTTCAATTTATCTCAGTATTTTTTGTGGAATATAACATAAGTTCATCATCTTACATAATTGTCATCACGTCAGACAGACAATGTGCAAAAGTATACTTTTTTGATAAATACACAGGGAGAAAATAATGAATAGAAAATTGCAATAGTATGACAGGCATATAGGAAGTAGCCTTTATGTTTTTACTTCTTCGTGGACTTACCATTCAACTGCAGTAGCTATTACTTGATTGTCCTCTTTTTATTTGATTTCCTTCCGCTGTCCTTCAAGGAATTATAAATGGATGTTTCTGCATTATTCATTGAAGATTTGTTTTGACAATGTTGAGCAAACACTTGAGCAGAGTTTCCGGTTCCTTCTAAGTTATACATGCTTTTCAAATGAGTCACCTTGCACGTTTTCCAGTGTACACTTCATTCAGGCTCCACCCCACCGACTCTATTCTGGGGGGAATGAAATCTCACATGCAGGTGTTTGGAGCTCTGTTCGTTGGATCCTGTCCCCAATATCCTCCTGTGTCTTTTTAGCCCTTGTGTAATGGTGTTTAAGCCTGTACTGTGAAGCATAGGACACAGTCAATGATATTAGAGCATGCCCGGGGACAGCAAATAACAGAAGTATTCAATGCTGCTTCATTTTTGACTTGACCAAATATGGTAGTTTAATTATTTTTTTTTGTAATTTGCAACTTTAACTTTTTTCATGTTTATTTCATAGAAACACATAAGCACATGTATGTGCACAGTTCAGCACACCGGTGCCAAATAAGAGTAACTGACTAGTTCTCAAGCTAGTCAACAACAAATAGGCCTGGTGTCAATAAAATCACCCTGATGTGATCTGATGACAGATGTACTGTACGTCTAGTATCTTATCCCCGACTTCATTGGTATTTGAACATTGCAGAATATTGTGTTTTATTGTTGGGATAACAGAGGCAATGTAAACCACAGACCAATCTGTGAGATCCGGAGGTTTTGTACATGTGTAACAGAAAGAGGCATGAAGCACCTGGTGTTATGGCTCCCAGTGGGCCTATTGAACATAATAGTTGTTTTGAATGTAGCACCATCATTTCAATTGCTAATTATAATCGGATCTAACAAATCAATCAATAAAACATGATCTTCCTGCCTTTCATTTCTTACTGCACAAAAGTTTTGCTGTTGTAAATCTAAGTGTTGGTAGGCTATTTGTTAATGCTAACTGAAGGTTAGTTTTCCTATGGATGTTGTTTTTTCTCAGACTCTTCAAGTATGCCGTTGAAGACATTTGGCTTTAACATGTAGGAGTCTGTCATGAAACTATCAGTATGATAAAAAAACTAGACAGACACAGTCAATTGGGGCTAAGAAGTTGTAATTCTCCCTTACATATCCCCTACATTTTCCATACATATGTAACATATAGATTTGTTACAGTGACTTAACAAAAACAAATGTGTGAACACGAACCAACCCATTTCAACAAAGCAAATTCAGAACTTTGTAGTGACTTCCCTATTTCATCACTTTTATGGAAGAATGTTTAGTTTTTGCCTATCATTGAACATACATTATATGTATGTCAGATATTTGTGTTATAACTAACTATCCAAGATTTCACTGATTCAATATATCACATTTACAGTAAACAGTGGAGTAGAGATGGTTTATCGCTCAACTGCTGTCAGTGCAATAATGGTCAGAGAGACGTGTGTATGTGTGTGTGTGTGTGTGTGTGTGTGTGTGTGTGTGTGTGTGTGTGTGTGTGTGTGTGTGTGTGTGTGTCTTTCTGGGATCATGGGTGGACATGTGTGAGCGGGAGTGAACGTGTGTGTGTGTGTGTGTGTGTGTGTGTGTGTGTGTGTGTGTGTGTGTGTGTGTGTGTGTGTGTGTGTGTGTGTGTGTGGGTGTGTGTGTGTGTGTGTGTGTGTGTGGGTGTGTGAGTGTGTGTGCTGATTTAAACCAGGTGAGAGAGCTGCATACTGCCCTCTTAAAGACCTTATTACCCCAGGGTTCCCGGTTTCACTGCACCTTGTGTGATACATGTGTATCTTTCACAATCAGCGAAAGGAGAGATTTAGTGTAAATGGTCTCCATTTGGCAGAGCACTCTCATTTCTCAGTGGAGAGGAACTAAAATAAACTCCAATTACCCAGAAGGACCAGGTGAACGTACTGCAGATAAAATAGAGCGCCTTTCGATTCCTTTCAGGAACATGACAGGGAATTGACTGCAATACTACACCCACAACAGAGACAGGTAAAACGCTTATTCCTTCATGGCCCAGCATAAATTGTGTGCTACATTTGTTACGCTGAAGACTAAAGTATGAGTAAGGAAAACAGATAAAAAAATGACTAATGAATATCACAACTTTCACATCATAATAGTTTAACAATACTTGGACTATAGGACAACTGTGTCATGAGTATGATACACAGGGGCAAATAATAACTGTTACATTGATTCATAGAGAGAAAAGGACAATTTTACTGTTTGCTGAAATTAGTTGATATAAAGATTTGTTGCCGAATAATAGCTGAATATTAGTAAGATTCAGATCAGAAGACAAAATAAATAGTTATGATAATCTTCCCAAAGGCTATTTCATTTGGAATTGAATCTTACTTAACTCTATGTGCCTCATTTGTTAGTGCAGTGGATTAGCCACTTTTTGTTGTTCTAGCTCAAGGCACTGTGCATATTACAGATATCATTTATAATGCATTAAATGTAGAAATGCAGAATTGAATAATTTGTCAACATTTATCAACATGGGTTTTTCAATATTTAATTGTGTTTTTAGTTACTGTGCAAATTACTATTACAAAGACCAATAAAATATTAAAATATTAAGATATACATGGTGTCTTGCAATGTAATATTCTATTCATAGCTTGATACACAGTGGGGCAGTATTTCCCCCTTGATAATAAAACCTATTATGCTTTTGCAACTATTTCTTAATATTACTGTATTAAATGCTTGCATACAGAATAGTTTAAAACAATGGAACATCGGGCATGGAAGAAACCGTCTACTCTGCAATAATTGTTTAGATGTTGGGGGGTGTCCTAAGAACAATGGTCTGGATCAATGTAAATCATTTTCATACTTATTGGGGCCTAGATTTGTTTTGGTGGCATACTCGTACTTCAAATCCTTCTTGACCACACAGTACAACTACTGCTTCGAATAGTGTTGAAGTTCAGATACAAAAAATACAATATTTATTTGCGTGGGGAAAAGAGCAACAGAACACTGACTTCAAACTTTTTTCAAACTTCCCTTAAATTCGGAATATAAAAAAGAGGACCCAAAGTCCCTTGACGGTCCCTCTATGAACAATACATGTGGAAGTCTGATACAATATTGATGGCCTTCGCTATCTCCTGGCGACCTCCGTTTGGTCCCTCTCATGTTTTATCAAATATGTATGAAGCGCGTCCTCTTTCCCTCAGCCACCTCCCTGAGATCCCATTATGCATGTGTAATGTTCTGCGGAGTAAGGTCGGAGCCCAGACTGAGACAGATCGGCAGGAAGAGTGAAGGATGATGGGAGAAATGGGCGGTATAGTCACTCCTGGGGAAAGACCTGCTCAGAATATGGTATTTAGTGCTAATTTCTAATCATATGGCATTTTTTCCCTGATTTAGTTTGAGCACATTCCCTCACCGCAAACCACATGATCTCTCCATATTCCTTTCTATTGCACCCTGAGGAACCCTCTTTTGGTGCTCCACCACTTTCCGCTTGGACTTTCCCTCTCCTGTTGTTTTTTATTGATCACCGTTTCTAATATGTCACCTCCTTTCTACTTCTCTCTTCCCCTCCTACCTCTTCAGCGCTCTCTTTCACCTGTGCTTCACTTAATCCGATCGTTTGTCACTGTTAGTGATATGCGCCACCTCCCTCCCTCTCCTGTCTCGTTCTCCCTCTCTCTTTCCCCCTCCCTGGGTTCTCTCTCTTCCCCTCTCTCATTAACACCCTGCCCTGATAGATGTAGAGGGGAGCCCGCCACTCGCCAGGTCTCCCCCTCTCCCCCCTGCCAGCTCCACCTGGGAACTCCTCACCTCAAGAGGTGAACCTGTCCGAATTCCCCTTAGGCCCATGCCATCTGCCATCTCTCTCCTCAACCGCTGGGGCCTGGTGACTGGTAACACTCACCACAGCTGGGGAGAGGAGATGACGAGAGGAGATGCTGCTGCTGCTGAGGTATAGCTGAAAGACTGGAGCAGGGAGTTACTGCTCAACTTAGATGCAAATAAGATGGAAGGGCTGAATAGTGATTAAAGTGTGCCAGGACATTGCTAGTGGAAATCTGTCTTTTTCCTATCCGTAGGCCTACGCAATTTATAACTATATTACAACTACTAATATTATTACTACTAATATTACCACTAGGCCTAATTCTACTACTTCTACTACTAATAATATTGGCAATAATGATAACTAAAAAAACATTATATTCAGAGCCATATCACAATTCTAAGCTCCAACACTAATTACCACATGATTGTATGCTTGGCATGGAAATTATAATTAACAAACCATCTTGGTGCCAACCTAAGCAGGCAATATGCTGTTTACCTAAAGCCCTATCTGCATGGAAAAACAACACAAACAAGTAGCTATGTCTGCTTCAGAGAGGAACTTGAGTGTCCCTGGAGAAGGTGACAGTGTGCCGGCTTGCTTTATCACAATGGCGGTGCATCCCTCTATTCTCAGATGTGTTGCCGGCTGTAGCGTCCCAGGGAGACGGGCCACTTTGTGGTGTGGACAAGAGGAAATATGGGGGAGCGAGCCAAGATAGGAGACCCATTGGGGGGGGGGGGGGCGACATGAGAGTGCAACGAGGAGGCACGGTTGTAAACTGGAACATACACACACAGACATAGACACATACACGCACATTATGTAGACACACGTGTGCACACACACACACACACACACACACACACACACACACACACACACACACACACACACACACACACACACACACACACACACACACACACACACACACACACACACACACACACACACACACACACACACACACACACACACACACACACACACACCAGTGGAGGCTGCTCCTCAGAGGAAGGGGAGGACCATCCTCCTAAGTGAATTTCAGAAGATTATTTTTGTGAAACATTTAAAAAGTTATAATTTTTAGATAAAACTATACTAAAGATATTCATGTGTTACCAAATAATTGATTAAAACACACTGTGTTGCAATGAAGGTCTACAGTAGCCTCAACACCAGGGTGTAGCCGGAGGACAGCTAGCTTGTGTCCTCCTCTGGGTACACTGAATCTAATACAAAATCTAGGAGGCTCATGGTTCTCAACCCCTTCCATACACTTACACAGTAATTATGACAGCTTCCAAAAGATGTCCTCCAACCTATCAAAGCTCTTGCAGCATAAACTACCATGTTGTCCACCCATAGTGGTTAGAGCTTTGGGCCAGTAACTGAAAGGTTGCTGGATCGAATCCCCTTGCTGACAAGGTAAAACGCTGTCATTCTGCCTCTCAGCAAGGCAGTTAACCCACTGTTCCCTGGGCCCCTGAAGACATGGATGTTGATTATGGCAGCCCCCTGCACCTCTCTGATTCAGAGGGGTTGGGTTAAATGCGAAAGACACATTTCAGTTGAATGCATTCCGTTGTACAACTAACTAGGTATCCACCTTTCCCTTTCCCAGAGAATGAATCTATTACTGAAAGCATAAGCTACACCTAGCTAGCACTGCAGTTTATAACAAATTAATTTCATCCAAAATTAAGGTGAGGCGAGAGAGAGAGAGAGAGAGAGAGAGCTAGCTATATTTTGTATATACAGTACATATATATAGATATATATTTGGTTTAATTTCCCTTTCAGGTAGTTTAGCCTACTCAAACACCGGTTCAAACAGAGAGGGGTACTATTTTAGCTAGCTGGATATGGCTATCACAGACAGCTGTTGTATTGTGCATTGAAGTCTACATGCGAAGGGAAAAGGTGAGAGGAGGAGAGAGGGTAGATGCAAGAAGCAATTAAATATACAACAAGAAAAGTGATCATGCAAATAATATGTGGCTGCGTTCTGTGTTTGTGAGTGATCAGGAGTGTATTCATTGCGCCGATTCTGTTGAAAAAAAAATCTTAAACTGTAGCAAATGGAACAAAACGGGGGTAAACATACCTGAATTTGTCCTATAGAAACTCTCATTTGTAACTGTTGGACGAATGATTACACCCTCTATCAGCTAGATGGACACAAGAGTGTGCAAGGCGGTATTGAATGTGTCCCTGTCTGTCCACGTGTCATTTTTCTCTCAACCTCTTTTTTATTACATATTTTATTAAACTAGGCAATTAAGAATAAGTTCTTATTTACAATGACGGCCTACCCCGGCAAAGCCTGAACGACACTGGGCCAGTTGTGCGCCGCCCTATGGGACTCCCAATGATGGCCAGTTGTGATACAGCCTGAAACTTTCATTCATTGGCTAGGTTGTAGTAACATCATGATGGGTATAGGGACTATTCGAGTATATTCGAGTAGCTTAAACATATCAATGTTACATTGAGCTGCGTGAATGGAATATGAATGACAGTCATCCAATATGATGTAATAGAAATAAGGCCATGCTCATAATAAATAAATATCATTCCTCCCTCGTCTTAAACAGCACCGATTGTCACACACACACACACACACACACACACACACACACACACACACACACACACACACACACACACACACACACACACACTCACACTCACACTCACACTCACACTCACACTCACACTCACACATTCAAGCTAGCACACACAATGCACATACTGATGTGTGACAAGCATCAAACACATTCTAAAATGTACCCACATATGTGAACACTTCCTGGGGAGCGTCGAGGCAACCACAATGTTCTCACAACGCTGTTTTTTCCTGCTCAGTCTAATTCAGGGTCTTGTAGAACTGTCTCCCAAAAAATGCAGATTGTGTGTGATTCTTTTCCTTTTGTTATTTATTGGGTGGGCAATGAGTCGCTGCCTGCTTACTTGCACCAGATTGCTTCTCCAGATGTTTTTTAGGATAAGAAATCCCCACCCCCTCATCGGTAGCCCCTCTCCATCTTCCTTTGTCCAGATGCGGGTCATTTTTTATAAGGTATCATAATCCTTCTCATTCGAGGGCCAATTTTCCACCACATGGTGATAGGAAAAGTATCATACAAAGAGGAGTAAAGTTGGAAGTTATGTCCTCTGCCTGTCAATGGGAAGCTATCTCTTCCTGTTGTCGGTACTCGATGCCCCCGTCTTGTTGACATTTATATTGACGGTGACATAGTGGCCTGGGGTCTTCAATGTGAGAATGTTATTAGAATGTATCCTTAAGTTTTGAAGGACTGTAGCCCCACCTCTAACCCTAACCTCCAACTAAAACCACAATGGGGCCAAGGGGGAATGAGTGTTGGAGCATTTTAGCACATTTTGTTCGACATCAATGCACATTTTGTAATATTGTAACTTACTGTATTTTGACATCATGAAAATATATTACTTTGCTGATCACAATAGAAAAATTTGTGCCGGTGTGGTTTTTGAACTGATTTGAAGAGATTTGTGAAAACATCAGAAAAACAAAAGCTCCTGACCGAGTTACTGCCAACTGAACAAATGCTAACTTTGATATTACATTTGAGAAAAAAGCTTACATAAGAATCACTTGAAAGAGATTTTTATAACAATCACAAAGCTTTCATAACACAGCGCCAGGGAAAAATCTCCTCTGTCAAGTGGGATTTCCTCACGAGACGAGAACTGATCTGAAAACCAAAAAAAAAAGTCTAATGAGTTTTGTTATGTTACTTCGTACACCTCCATTTACTGAGGGTGGGGGTGTGGGGAAAATGGCAGATTGATGAAAAGCCAAAAAGGTCCCACGATGACACAATCTCCACTCCACAATATTAAAAACTCCCACACGTTTTGAGGAAGCAAAATTGCCCTTGCTGGGATGTACTGTATGCTCGGTAATGAGACGCATTTGTTTCATCGTGATAGATGGGCCTCTCGACAGAAGTCATATCATCCCAGAACTGTAGATTGCACTCGTGCCTACGAGTCCCATTGATGGCTGGTGAAGGACATCTTGATGATTTGTGTGGGGAGGCCTTCAACTAAGAACTTCAAAGCGCATTTTGTTGCCTCCTAACAATTGTTGTTTTTTTAGTTCTGCATGTGGGAAAAGAAAATCTCCAAATGCTGTTACAAGACCTTTTCTTACAACCTGTTACTTCTAACATCCCACACACACAGGCATGCCATCATATCCTCTTCCCATCACTTTGAAGCAGCTTTCCCACATTGTTAAACCCAACGCTGTTCCCCTGGAAAGGCAGGTGTTTATGAATATTCAGCCAAAGAGATGCTCTTGGATGTCTGGTTTAATGCTATTCATCATTAGTATATTGGAACATTCTCATCTAGGATTGGTCAGTGAGACTCAAGTTTCTTGTCTGTATGGTTTGGGTCTCAGTACAGGAACTATGCCTAGACAAGTAGTGTAATCCAAGCCAGTCTCGAGTCATAACAACATATAAAAAAATATTTAAAAAAGAAAGTATTATTGTACGTTACAGTTTGACAATGACAATCTGATTATAGTTTTGTGTTCACCGATTTAGTGTGACCAAAGTCGTAAAAGGTGAGTAACCACACCGGAATTTTACCCTATACCTTCTTCTTTTGTTCATATACATCCATGAGAATCCTCTCAGGGGTTGGCATGGTCTGCAATGATTATCAACGCTTCCCACGTTCACTGCATTCATCTAGAATCTATTAAACTAGAGCGGCCGAGCTGTATCAGGACTATTGGCGAGCTGGCAGAGGCGTTGGGGTTCAGACCCGCTCCCAGCAGCACAACGCTCCAAGGCCATATTGATGCCATATGTGGCAGAGCCGCTGGAAAAGCAAGGCGGCTTGTGTCATTTCCTACACTTAACTCAGGCTCTCCCACTCCAAGCTGGGAAAACAGTTTTCTCAGGGCACCGTTTTAAGACCCCCCTCCCACCGCCCCATCTGTAAACGTACATTCGACCGCAGCAGCACCCCTTCCCGAAGGTCTGCCGAGGCAACCGCAAACCCTCTCTTCTCAAACACAATTTATATAGCACACCCGTGTTGAAAGCATATTACCATATGCGGTTTACAGTGGGACTCTAAACGTGTTCTACTTTGCAGGGGGATGTGGGTAATTAGAACTGACTGGTTTACAGAGAAGGCGACAATGCATGGACTTGAACATGTGGGAAGCATGCGACTGATGCTTATTATAATGGGCAACCCACTTACTTGGAAGTCTCTGCAGATACCTTATTCTTGTGGAGACCCTTTTGTTTAAAACCTTAGAAACTAAAACACCCGCACCTTTAATAAGTGGTAATGTTTTGATCCAAGGCAGATCTTTTTCAGGTCATGTACTTATATCCATACATGTAGTATAAATGTACGAGCAACACTTTTCAAGTAAAGTATTGAGAATTACGTAATGGCGATGTGATGAATATGATATGATGAGAGCATGTTAATTAGTGATAATAACATGCTGATAAAAATGTATCTTAAAGACACACATCACAAGGAGTCGCCAAGATCGAGATTGTTAAAGAGGGTGTGAGAATCTGGCATTAGATCAGGGAGCAAGTCGTCGTCATGCATTTCAGTCCTCATCTCCTTGTATGAAGGGCTGTAGCGGTCATGACATTTTGTGATTGTTGAGCAAATAATTTCCTGCATCACGGTAATTGACCATTAATTAACATAAACACATTCAGCATATGCTGGCTTCTGCGCATAACCTACAAACCACCGATGCAGACCTTTAAAACATCTACAGTGCATTAGGAAAGTATTCAGACCCCTTGACTTTTTCAGCATTTTGTTACGATACAGCCGTACTCTAAAATGTATGATTCCCCCCCTCTCATCAATCGACACAAAATACCCCATAATGACTAAGCAAAAACTGTTTCTTAGATATTTTTGCCAATGTATTACAAATTAAAAACTGAAATATCACATTTACATAAATATTCAGACCCATCACTCTACTTGAGGCAGCGATTACAGCCTCAAGTCTTCTTGGGTATGACGCCACAATTTTGGCACACCTGTATTTGGGGAGTTTCTTCCATTCTTTTCTCATGCTCTGTCAGGTTGGATGGGTAGTGTCACTGCACAGCTATTTTCAGGTCTCTCCAGAGACGTTCGATCAGGTTCAAGTCCGGACTCTGGCTGGGCCACTCAAAGACATTTAAAGACTTGTCCCAAAGCCACTCCTGTGTTGTCTTGGTTTTGTGCTTAGGTTCGTTGTCCTGTTGGAAGGTGAACCTTCGCCCCAGTCTGAGGTCCTGAGCGCTCTGGACCAGGTTTTCATCAAGGATCTCTCGGTACTTTGCTGCGTTTATCTTTCCCTCGATCCTTACTAGTCTCCCGGTCCCTGCCGCTGAAAAACATCCCCACAGCATGATGCTGCCACCGCCATGATTCACCGTAGGGATGGTGCCAGGTTTCCTCCAGATGTGACACTTGCCATTCAGGCAAAAGAGCTTGGTTTCATCAGACCAGAGTATCTTGTTTCTCATGGTCTAAGAGTCCGTCAGGTGCCTCTAAGCGGGCTGTCGTGCCTTTTACTGAGGAGTGGCTTCCATCTGGCCCCTCTACCATAAAGGCCTGATTGGTGGAGTGCTGCAGTGATGGTTGTCCTTCAGGAAGGTTCTACCCTCTCCACAGAGGAACTGGAGCTCTGTTAAATTGACCATCGAGTTCTTGGTCACCTCTCTGACCATGGCCCTTCTCCCCCAATTGCTCAGTTTGGCAAAAGTTGCTCTAGGAACAGTCTTGGTGGTTCCAAACTTCTTCCATTTAAGAATGATGGATGCCACTGTGTTCTGGGGGACCTTCAATGCTGCAGAAAGTTTTTGTTACCCTTACCCAGATCTTTGCCTAAACACAATCCTGTCTTGGAGCACTACGGACAATTCCTTTGACCTCATGGCTTGGTTTTTGCTCTGACATGCACTGTCAATTGTGGGACTTTCGATGGACAGATGTGTGCCTTTCCAAATCATATTTTTACAAACATTTCTAAAAACCTGTTTTTACTTGTGTTGTTATGGGGTATTATGTGTAGATTGATGTGTAAATAAATGTAATACGTTTTAGAATAAGGCTGTAAACGTAACAAAATGTGGAAAATGAAAGGGTCTGAATAATTTCCAATGCACTGTACATTTTAAAAAGTCTAATAAATCCATAAATTTAGCCTACACCATCAAAATAAATCCATGATTTATTTTAGACAGGTCTAAAGAAACATGTTATGAAGAAAATGCAGTCTATTTCATAAGAACAGAATAGCATACTCTGAGTTGTCCTTATGTTAAGCCCTGATCTGGCTGTGCCATTTGGCTGTGGGCTACACTAGTTAATTTATCCCAAGTGGGGCAGCGGTCTAAGTCATTGCATCTCAGTGCAAGAGGCGTCACTGCAGTCCCTGGTTCGAATCCAGCCTGCATCACATCTTGCCATGATTGGGAGTCCCATAGTGCGGCGCACAATTGGCCCAGCATCGACCGGGGTAGGCCGTCATTGTAAATAAGAATTTGTTCTTAACTGACTTGCCTCGTTAAATAAAAAGATTTGCTTAGATTTCCTTGGCATTATTTTATAGTATGAAGAATACAATTGAACAAAATAGAAAGGCTGTTTTCTCCAAATGCTTTCTGGGGGAGTGCGCACATGCGGTTAACAAAGAAACAGGTCCGCCCAAATATGCTTAATTCAGAGTTATTTATGCAACTTTAGTTGTGATACAAATGTTTAGATTTTGTATGCATTCTAAGGCTGCATGATGTGACTCTAATGATCATTTGAAAGAAGTTACATGAAAGGCATGAGCTCTGCTTTGTTTCTTGCACAGGCTGCACACACTTCATCAGTCTCTCATTCACAAATTTGACAAGCGCTATAATGTCTTGAACGTCCCTGTGGCATCCCCCTAGTGTTTCCGTAATGCCCCCTAAAAAAATCCAAGCCTTTTGCGGCAAGTGGCCGTTGTGCCCTTGGACTGAATATAATAATTAGAATTCCCTTCTCCTGGCTGCGTGTTCCGAAGCAACTCTCACTCACATGGTTCTCTCAGATATTTACATTCTTGTTAGCCAATGCTTCTCACAGGCATCTATGTCAGCTCCGAAGTAGGTTACAAGTGAAGACAGACACATCAGGGACGTAACTGCGCTCATCCTTCTTATCAAATTTGAAGGTGCCAACTTTTCATCAGCCAACAAGATGAGTAGGCCTAACAAACAGAAAAAGCACTAGCCTATGTCAATCTACTGTTCCCAAAAGTTTAATAGCTGACCTATTCTATTGGTCAACTTGTCCTTCTTTGCAATAGGATGTGATAGATCCCAAATTAGTACAACCACTCGCATTAAAGAACATTTTAAAAGCAGTGAGGCTGATACAACGATCAGAACATTTAGCTTAAAATGTTGAGATACTATTAGGTTATTTCTTCCCGTTATAAGCTCAACAATGCCACACGGCATTAGGCTACAAGTGCAGTCAATCCAAAATTCAGTCAATTATTGGGAAAACACCATTCTCAAAAGTGAACACAAATGCAATTATGCATGTAATGCCTTATTGTTAAGGTGCATTTTTATGGTGAAAATTATCTTCCCCAATTTTGAAACTCTTGCGCTGCCTATGTATACCAGTCACAGTAGGCTCTACACCGGTTGTAAAGTGGATTCATGTGCTTAATTTTAAGGAGTTATTTGGCAGCTTTAGTTGTGATACAAACCTTATCAAAACATATAGGCCTTTGGGCTAGGCTACATGAGGTGTGGAACTATGATTTGAAAAAGTCAACAACACAAAAAAGTATTGATGTCAGAATGATTAGAGGGACAATAGAGTGCTGAGTACCAGGCAGCTAGCAAGTTTGGTAGGCTACTGGTGACCATCAGCAGCATCAGAGCTTGGAGAAGCCTAATTACGGTGACTAAACGGTCACATGGGATTTGACTGTGGTCATGACTCGTGACTGCCGGTGTGGTGGTAATACGGTCACCGTAACAGCCCTAATTGTAGGTGCCAATTAGAAACTGAAATTTTAATAGAAATGGCTAATAATAGATTATTGTATTGCCTTTCAAGTGTGAAGAGACTATACGACCACAAGTAGGAACATGTCACAGTTTCCTAGATCTTTCAGATAAGACTGGTGGATTTTCAGAACCTTGGAGAGCGCTGAAAATAGCCGAAAAGATGTTGGCAAAGATTGGATTTGATATACAATATTATCCTTGGTAATCTCGTTAAATAAGCAGGACTGCTTGGATATTAAATGTGGTGATTGTGAAGCCTCTAAAAATAAAGAAAATTCCAAGTTTACATTCATATGATAATATGAACTATATTTGAACATACTATACCTGTCATGTATAATACTATACATCCCCATACTATATATGAATATAATCCAGATGTTCAATAGAATACTAAATAAGCCTATGGAAATCTGTCATCGGTCCTTGTAGATCATTATGGATTAAATGACTTTAAAATCATATCTGATGCTGACCTCCACTCGAACTGTTTTCCACATTATCCCACACTGCTGAGAGTACATGGTTATTGATATATGAAATCTCTGTTGTCGGTAACTGAAACCTTCCTCCAGCTGCAGCCACTTATGATGTAATTTACTCAGTCCTCTATCTCATTCCTGATCACAGATCAGATTGACACGGTTTTCTGCTTACCTCAACTGAAATATGCTTCCTTCCACAGCTGAAGAGCTCCCATCTGCAAACCAAGGCTGGATGCTGTGAGAGGTCCGTTGGTGGACAAAGGGCAGCATACTTTTATGAGGACCTAAAGGGTTGCAAACGTTGTGTGGTAAGTTTTGAGCCATGGCTACCAAATGTGGGAGCTATTCACTTTAATGTCAAGTACAAAACGGATGTTTATTTAACCACGGAGAATGTATTGATGTATAGTGGTATTAATGCAACTAATGCTACAGTTCGACTACTATTACTACAACAGAAATAATACTGACACTGATGCCAATAGTACTGTAGTCTAATTGCAATAGGTCTCTTACAACATGCACGATTTCTAATATTGTCAGATAGTAATAGAACAAGCAATAATTCCACCCGTGATAAGCATGCCACAGTGCATGCAAGGAAAGCCCATAGGCCCTATAAACAATATTCCTGAGTAGAAATATTCATTTGGTCGGAATCATAAATAACTCCAAACTGCGGGAAAGCTTTGTGAATTTGCTAGAGTGCAGGTGTGACATCATCATTTGGAAGGAGTTCAGCAAACCTGTCCTGTTTCACTGCCTTTTGTCTAATTCCTTCTGGATCACAATGTTCGTTGGGACTTGGCACACATTGTCTTTCAATGCTTTGGCTTCCCTGTTTACGCCAGTGGAGGGTTGTGCACTTTCTCTCTCTTACGATACAGGTTGAATGTAACTTGGCTTTTACCTGTCAGATGTCATTAGCAGACACAGCTAGCATCATATTACATCAATGGATTGAATTCGGACCCAGTCTGAGGTGTAAACTGCAAATTATGTGCCTTGCCAATCCCAAAGATAGTACGTTGATGAGCACTGTATGGCAGATTGATAAGACTGCAGACATTCATGAATAATTGCGTATGCTTATGTCTACAAGTGCAAGTTATCATAGACTGTAATGTGACATACCAACCCAAGCGTTTATGAATGTTTATGGGGTCCATAAAGTGTCATGCATTCCTCGTTGTTCCTTTGTCAGGAACTCTTCATGGACTTCCTGTGGAGAAAACAACAACAAGAGGGGAGAGGAGAGAGGAGATTCTTCCGCCCACCTTAACAGGGAACAAGGCTTCGCCACGATCCCAATGTGCACCCTTGCTGCATCCTGGAGGAAAGGAGTGGGGGGAGAGGGCGTCCTGTTTCCTGTGGCCAGTTGTGTTCGCCCCGTTCCCCTCCAGTGGAAATTGGATGTAACTAAACCAGAGGACAAAATAAGTCCATTACTTTTTAAAAGCGTGTCTTAAGTGAGACAGTGATGCGCACTGACAAGGCCTGCTAATTGGAGTAAATTAATTTACCTCGGGCGCCGTGTTCGCACAAAGTGCCGCGCTACACGTGAATAAGTGATGATAGGCAGGCCTGTATAAGCCCCGACTTTTTAAATCATTTAACAGCGCGATCTGCTAATTAGCAGAGAGAAAGCCGGCTTTCAGCTACAATTAAGACAGGCCTCTGTCAGTCAGGGGAAGGGAGCCGGAGAGGCTCTCATTTATTCATTCTCCAAGCAGATGCTGAGTGCAATGGGGGTTTGGATGGAAGGATCGAGGGAGAGAGAAAGCAGAGGGATCTGACTGAGGGATGGAAGGGAGAGGGGGAAGAGAGGGATCTTGTGGTTGGTAGGTGGTGGGTGGTTGAAGAAGTACCCCCATTTCCTCTTTTTTTTGTTGGGCCCCTGAGGGGGGGCAGCCAGGGGCCCAACAAAAGAGAATCAAAACAAAGGCTTGTAATAATGGGATGAGGAGAAGGATTCCATGTAACACACCTAGTTAGTTCTAACCACTTGTATGGCCCCAGGACAACACTCCCCTCAGCTGGTCTTAACATGGCTCCCACATGAGCCTCCTCCAATGTTTCACCAGCTGACTGTGAGAAGTGGATCCCCCTTTAAACTTGATATTGTATGACCACTGAACTGACTGATGTAAATAAGCTCTTTCTTGCACATGTGGGGAATGACTATAAACCTTACTACCAATATACTAAACATTCCCTTCTCTATGGTATTTGCTCTCAGCGTAAATGGACTTGAACTTGGACAACACTCAGATGTTTGGATTGGATCTAGGTGCAGGCCTTTGGCTTTCAGTTTCTCCCGTGGACAAATAAAACCCCCATCTGTTACAGTCTGCTGATATCATTAATTACGTATAATTATGTGAATTGCACTGTTGTCTGTTATGGAGGGGATTACCGTTCGTGTCGTCCCTGTGAATGGACCATGGTTTCCAGCTATAGGAATGAAGAACTAGGATTGGCTAATTCAGTCGTGTCCCGTTTCATAGATTTTTAGTGTCCCAGGTTTGAAATGAGAAGACAGAGAGACGATACTCCCAATTTGATGACAAATTGCTGTCAACCAGACTCCTAAAAGACAGTTAAAAACACCAAAGTTAAACTATTACTCTCAGGTGAAAAATTCTCACAAATTATCTGGAATAATAGTTAACTTTTGACATTCACATAGCCTTTCTGGCAAGGCTCACTTTGATACACTTACAGCGTGTCTGGCACTAAGTTCCTAACACTTAATCAGAAAGTGCTTTGCATAGCTTTTACGACATCGACAGATTTCTTTAACTCTGAAAGAATTTACAAGGAGGTATAATGAGATCAAACCATCTAGGCTAAGAAAAAGAGTTTCCAAGGTGTTTTTGGGACAGCTCCTTATGAACGAATGACAGGAAGCTGTGGCTGTGTAGTTAGAATTGGAAAAAAGTTCCAAACCAGATCAAATTCATTATTTACTAATAATCCTACTTAGGAAGTGCACATTGCTGCTCTGAGCCCCAACTCATTCCATAATCAGTGAGAGGCCGAAAGGCTCCTTCTCAGCACTTCTCTGTGACAGATACAGTGTACAGTTGTGTCGAGCATAATGCCAGGCTCACTGCCTGATCGATCACTGAGAGTTCATCAGTTCTCCACTGAACTAGCCCACCAACAACCATTCATTTTCATTAGGACACACAGATCTGTCACATTGACGCTAGCAAGCCTTTTACTCCCCCTGGCCAATTATATAATGTTACTTACCCTACATTATTCATCTCATATGCATACGTATATACTGTACTCTATATCACCGACTGCATCCTTATGTAATACATGTATCACTAGCCACTTTAACTATGCCACTTTGTTTACATACTCATCTCATATGTATATACTGTACTCGATACCATCTACTGTATCTTGCCTATGCTGCTCTGTACCATCACTCATTCATATATCCTTATGTACATATTCTTTATCCCCTTACACTGTGTATAAGACAGTAGATTAGGAATTGTTAGTTAGATTACTTGTTGGTTATTACTGCATTGTCGGAACTAGAAGCACAAGCATTTCGCTACACTCGCATTAACATCTGCTAACCATGTGTATGTGACAAATAAAATTTGATTTGATTTGATTTGATTTATTCAAGGTCAGGCCAATGAGTCCCGTTCCATACATTCAGCTCCTCACATTCTGGACTGTAAGCTCCTCAGACTTGGAAATCAGTATCTACCGTCGAATTATGAATATGTTAAAACTAGGGCCCATTGGATTTATGATGAACACAATGCTTTGAATGTATACATGCGAGGTTGTTGATGCAAACTTTGTTGACCGCTGTTTATTTATCGCCTATTCCCAACTTGTGTTTCCTGGATGGTTCCCACTTGCTGTTGGCTCGCTGTGGCTGTTTTTTTTGTTGCCCCCTTTGCTTCCTGCAGAGCTAAAGTCTTTCACTTTGATCTGAAAGTCTTTGCAGCATCATTGACTGTAATGAGATCTGGAGAATCCATAAAGACTGCAGGGATTTGATGGGGAGACTAAAAACTCCAGGCTAGGAACCGGCAGCATTTCACGGGTGCAAACAAAATAGAAAAAAAGAGAGACGATCTCAGATGGCTTGGCAAGAGCTTTGCCTTACCCTCCTCGATCCGAACATTAATTTCCCCAACGTCTGGAATTCCAGGGTAGAGAGGAGAATCGCGGGAGAGGGGGATTGGCACAGAAGCTTCTGGATGTTTCTGTTCGCGGCGTGACAGCACAGAAGGAGGCGGCGTCCCCAGATGAGAGACAGTATTTCTGTAATCTGGCCCCCTGACTACCGCTCTGCCGTCCAGTCCATTAATCAGTCACTCAAGGTCTCTGTTCCACCAAGGCCACCTATCAAACCCAAGAGCTGAGAGTGTCTGATATGTCCAACTCTCTAGGTCAAGGAGATAACCACAAGGTCACCACACTGTTTCCTCTGCTGAAACCCAGATATATGTACATTTGGTCTGTGATTATTAAACAGACTGGAGTATGGTACTGATTGAATATGCGTTTATGTATTGAACCTAGGTCATTGCCAAGGTGGGTTTGTGAGGGTTTCAAGCAGCAACCCATACTGTAAGTAGTTCTCTGCTTGAGTTCCTGTGAAGATTTTGAGTTGCATTATGGGTATGTCAAGCTGTATTAGAACGAAGGCTATGAACAGCAAATAAAGCAATTTGTACCTCTCACCTTAATTTAATATAAGCAATTTTATAATATCAAATTGGGATAATCATGTTCATTTTAGAAATTACAGTGAATATTCTTGACAACGGCAGTTTGTTGACTAATTGGATTTAGCTTTAATATTTTGTTGGCTTAAAACCCCGTTTCAACAAGACCCAGTGGCCAATACTACAATACATTAGAACCAGATTTCCACTAGTTCTGCCTGTTTTGCCTACAAAACAAAAACAAATTAAATGTATTTTATATGACACATCAGAAATATATATTTTTTGTTTTACCCTTTTTTTAAATGTATAAAGACTAACGGGAGGTTGTATATTCATAGAAATAAAAATTGGCGTGCTCAGCTCAAATGTTTGTAGTAACAAAACGTCTTTGGGTGCTGTGTTCAAAATTTAAATATAGAGTGCCTTGAGAAAGTTTTCACACCCCTTGAATATTTCCACATTTCGTTGTGTTACAGCCTGGATTTAAAATGGATTAAGTTTATATTGTTGGTCACTGGCCTACAAACAAAACCCCATAATGTCAAAGTGAAATTCAGTTTTTCTTAATTTTTACAGATAAATAAAAAATTTGAAGCTGAGATGTTTTGAGTAAAATAAGTATTTAACCCCTTTGCTGTGGCAAGCCTAGATAAGTTCAGGAATACACATTTGCTTAACAAGTTGCTTGGACTCACTCTGTGTGCAACAATAGTGTTTTTAAATGATTGCCTCATCTCTGCACCCCACACATGCAATTATCTATAAGGTTGTTTTTTTTACCCCCTTTTTCTTCCCAATTTCATGATATCCAATTGTGATCCAGTCTCATCGCTGCAACTTCCCAATGACCCGCCAAGCCGCACTTCTTAAGATCCATTCGCTTAACCCAGAAGCCAGCTGCACCAATGTGTCGGAGGAAACACTGTTCAACTGATGACTGAAGTCAGGAGTCGCTAGAGTGCGATGAGTCAAATAAAACCCCACAACACTGCGATGAAGTGCTTTAGACCGCTGCGCCACTTGGGAAGCTTTGAGCAGGGAATTTCAGAAACACATTCAACCACAAAGACCAGGGAGGTTTTCTAATGCCTCACAAAGAAGGGCACCTACTGGTAGATATGTAAGAAAAGCAGGGTAAAGTTATTCATTACACTTTGGATGGTATATCAATACACCCAGTCACTACAAAGATACAGGCGTTCTTCCTAACTGCTCAGGGATTTCACCATAAGTCCAATGGTGACTGCAAAACAGTTACAGAGTTTAATGACTGTGATAGGAGAAAACTGAGGATGGATCAACAACATTGTAGTAACTCCACAATATTAACCTAATTGATTTGATTTATTAGGATCCCCATTAGCCGACGCTAATGGAGACAGCTAGTCTTGCTGGGGTCCGACATAGAACGAAAAAGACATTACAGACAAATTACTTGACAATTTACATAAGTTTATGTAAATTGTAAAGAGTGGAACATCTCAATAAAAATATTTCATAACATTCATCCTGTTTGCAACAACGAACTAAAGAAACATTTGTTGCAAAGCAATACACTTTTTGTCCTGAATACAAAGTGTTATGTTTGGAGAGTACCACTGGCAGCATCTTGTTATGGGTATGCTTGTCATCGCTACGGACTGGAGAGTTTTTCAGGATAAAAAAAGGGAATGGAGCTAATCATAGGCAAAATCCTAGAGGAAAACCGGGTTCAGTCTGCTTTCCACCAGATGCTGGGAGATGAATTCACCTTTCAGAAGGACAATAACCTAAAATTCAAGGCCAAATCTAAACTGGAGTTGCTTACCAAGACGACAGTGAATATGTGGCCAAGTTATAGATTTTACTTAAATCTGCTTGAAATCTATGGCAAGACTGGAAAATGGTTGTCTAGCAATGATCAACAACCAATTTGACAGAGCTTGAGGAATTTTGAAAAGAATATTGGGCAAATGTTGCACAATCCAGGTGTGGAAAGCTCTTAGAGACTTACCCAGAAAAACTCACAGCTGTATTCGCTGCCAAAGGAAATTCTAACATGTATTGACCTAAAGGGTGAATACATTACTTATCCTATGAAGATGTATTAGTGTTCATCTTTCACAATTGCTTACAAATGTTAGAATTTTTCTTCAACTTTGCCATTACAGAGTGTGTTGTGTATATCGTTGACATTTAAAAAGAAATTAAATTTGTTTTAATCCCATTCTGTAACACAACTAAACGTGGAAAAAGTCAAGCGAAGTGAATACTTTCTGAAGGCACTGTACTTGAAGAAAGGAAAAACCCGCACTCACTGAAAAATTCCTGAAGTTTTAATGTATATACAGTATTAGGTTTTTTTGTAGTACTGCAATGTGATGTCATCCATAAATATGGCTGATGTCTATTGTTCTCCAAAATCTGACAAAGGCTGCCTCCGAAACGCATCCATTTGTTCTAGTGATTGTATATTCAACCACCACTGCAGAGCTTGAAAAGCATTTCCATTGTGATCACACCAGGTTGCTTAGTGCAGACTTCACTCCCTGAGTGTTTTTTAACAACACGGAATAAACTCCTCAAGTGTCAGAGTGCTCTCGTAAAGCCTTTTGGATTTCATGCCAATATATCCCATTTATTATTAATGAGCATGTAAATAATCTGGGAGGCGCATTCCATAGCTAATGCCGACCCCTTGGTTTCAGGCTCAATTATTTTGATTGTATTTGCTCTTCAGGGTCCCTGTTGAGGCACATGACCAGCCTTGAGAGACAACCGGAATCCGATCAGCATAAGTTAAGACTTCACGCCTCTTCTCTCAACCTGTGAAAGACCCTGTGACCTTGACGTTTGGTTCTCTCTTTCTTTTTCTCTCTTTATTTTCCCTTCCTTTGTTTGCGCCCACGTAAATATGCTGGCTGGACTGACCACCTAGATGTCTACCTGGTTGTGTTATTTCTTCAGCGCCAGATGTGAACACGGTGACATCACTAGGCATCTGCGAGTGACACCTTTCATCTGTGTATATGACAATTAAAGGGGCCCCTTAATTAAAGTATGGGAGGAAAGGTCATTACAGGGGAACAGATGGAGCGTTAGCATGCATTGAAAACCCAAAGAATTGTTCCCAGCCTCTTTCTTTGTTCGCGGTTTTCCAAACGAGCTTTTAGCTATTTCCCTTACAGGCATTGTGTATATTATGTTCAATATTCCACAGCTGTAAGCTAACGTTAAACTCACTTTGTTATCCCAACGTAAATGTCGTTTAGCATCTGCAAACATGATCGTTTTTTACCTTTTAAGCTTTTGGCGTCAATCGCGGGGTAAGTGATACGCATACAGTAATGTGATATTATGATTAACGAAATGGACGGGTGGTGAACGAGTTCACAAGTCTATTTCCCTGGTGGCTCTCACTGTTGTTGTGCCCTGGAGCTAGACACTTGTCCTGAATTGCCTCGCTGAAACCCAACGCTCTCGTAAAGGATGCTGCAGTGCTTATCCTTGATGCCCTAGGATAATACTAATGTATGCGGTGAATACTCAAGGCAAGATGCGAGACAAGGACTCCAGGTCTATATCTAAGTCTTATCTGCCCTCTCGTCTCTCCTCTGGCTCGCCCTCATTGAGAGTATTCTGTGCCCCCCCCGTGGACGTGAGAGTGCCCCTGTCTGTCTTTCAACATCGTGCTCCCTCCTCTCCTCCTACACTCTGCCTTCAACATCCATCTTTAATGTGAAAACCACAGAAAGAACAATGGCTTGTCCCCCGGCGAGGGGCCTGCTCGCTAATAATTAGCCGGGGGTCATCATTTTTTGATAAAGCTGAGAGAGAAAAAGAGAGAGGGTGGAAAAGAGAGAGAAGGCACTCATTTGCATAGCGGCGCTACATGGAAATGTACCCTTTCGACAAGCGCAGGTCAGGCCGTCACAGGGATTGTTGGGCGGTAATTAGCCCGATTCCCCGTCGCATCATCTGAAATATTGAACATCGCAGGGGCCAAGGATGAGGAGAGGAGAGAGCCTGTATGTAAATGGGAGGCTCGCGTCGGAGCCCAGGCTGGAGCTGGCGGTAAATCCCTGCCCAGCACCACAAAGCGCTTTATGGTGCTCACGGAGAGCCGGGGAGGCGTTAGTTTGTTTGCAGAGAGGTGAGCCTCTGTAGGCCAAACTTCGTGCTGTAGAGTTTGAAGGCAGGGCCCCTGGGCAGACACATCACCCCCCCCCCCCCTGTTTGGTACAATGCGAACAGAATGTGAATGAGGTAGAGTTGCCAAAAAGCTACAAGCCCTGCTTGCGTACAACTTATTTCAGTCTGAGCTGAATGCCTGAATGCACAGGATTACTAAAGAATACAAAGACTAAATTAATTTGTGTTTAGCTACTAATGATCTAATCAAGTCATATGTACCTTGGGTTCTCGTGGTTGGTGGTTTGTTTAGGTTAAGTTGGGGGCAGTAAACATCAAGAAGGCTCCATTAGCAGGGAGGCAGACGTCTGATCAGCTGACGTCTTATCAGGTCCCCCTTAAAAAATGGTTTTAACTTCAATTGTCTTTTTTGGTTAAATAAAGGTGAAATACATAATAAATAAATAAAATCATCCACATCTTTCACTCAAAGACTGAATACTCAGTTAATGAATAAGAGCCAGAGATCCACTAGGGATGCCCAACTGAAGCATCTTCCTCAACTTCAGTTCAAGTATGGATAGGATTTATTGAATTGGCGTTTCATTTTGTAGGTTGTTTTGATTTACAGTAGTTTACCATTTCCCCTGGCAGTGGCTTGATGTAAAAAAAACCACAAAAAAACAACATTGAATAAGATTAAAAAATATGAAATCAAATACAATATCAGTATGTACTGGGATGAAACTTAAACAGTCTGCTCCCTTTCAAAACAAGTCAAAACTAAGCACGCGGTCATCTATGAAGAGTTCTCTGTCTGACAGTTTAAGATGTTTCATTGTAAATGACTTATTTCCACATTTTTTAAAAGCACTTTATACATTATACTGTAAGTACCACCAATACTGATCAAATAAAATATGGTTGTAATGTATGCCTACTACAATTTTCCGCCATTCCAGCCTCAATATTGCAAATATTAACTTATGGATGGATGTGAGATATGAACAATGCATCAGTGTGGCAAAACAAATGATTGGGAGGCAGCGATTACCCCGTGGAAATCCCAGGAGATATATTCAATATGAAAGTAATCTGCCTGCTTAACTGAACATGCTCCCCATTGAGGATGATAAACATCTAAATTAGTGCAACAACGTGTGCAAAGTTTTGTCTATAAGAGTGGCCTGCTTACATGTACCTCTCAAATGGTGAGCCATCACAGACATGGCATCCAGCCTGCAGCCTACTGCTGCCTTTCCATATGTGATACATGAGACACATTCATAATGGAATCATTTGCTGATTACCATGTCACAATCTATCAGCGTGTTCAAGCATTTTCTCTTGGAAGAGTGGAGCAGAACATTGAGGTTCTGCTAAAGAGCTTTATTACTGGGAAGTTGGGAAGTTCTCCAAAAAAAAGGAGGGAGAGTATAAGGTTCATATGCCAACTCTGCTTACTTTTTGCACAGTTGTAAATGTACTTTGACACACGTATTGTACTCACGCACATGCGCGCGTGCACACACATAAATACACACACACGCACAGACACATGCAGACACACACACACACAGCACTCCCTAATGTAAAGATTTGTAATGGTATTTCCCATGTGGGCCTATCCCTTCTGTCTCTCTAGTGTGGGAGTGGGACAGAACTCCTGGGAGAGTGAGAGGAAGTGGAGGAAGTATTTCAGCCCTCCATCTGGGCCGACACAAACCTGACATGTGTTTCAACCCCTGACCCCCCCTGGAGAGAGCACCGCCATGGCAACCACTAAGTCATTTTGTAGGTTTTCAAATTCAAACCACATGAAAAACGATTAATACAGCCATTTAAAGAGAAGGCGGAATGAGAGAAATGAATAGGAAACAGATGGTTGAAGAACCACAGAAGATGTGAACCATCTTTCCCAACGCAGGTCAGTTCATCTCCATTTCTCACCATTGTATTGTTTGAAAAGTGTTGCCGAGTTCTGCATCAAACTTTGTGACCCAGCAGAAACCTGTTCCACCATTGTTGCATTGACCTCGGAGTCTGTTCTAGGCAAGTTTCCCCACACACCTCTCCCGTGTGAGCGCAGACTACCTGAGGCAAATGGAGTGTTTTTCAATTGGAGGACGTCCGGTGAACACGATGATGTATTCCTTGAATAATTTGCCTACAGCTGTGAGCGGTATGGATTAGTACGGAACATTCCTTGTGATTTACATGGGCAGCATGAATATATGATAGTTTTAACTAAAACCCACCATTTGAGTTAAACTTGGCACTTACCCAACACCATTCCAAATCAAAATATGAGATTGCACAATCAACCTCAACCAAATGGGTTCTCATGCCTGGAGCCATAGATCTTCCAGTACAATAGGAGGCTGTCTTGCTTGGAAAGGCCCTTGTCCAAAAATATGTGAGAATGGTTTACAACAGAGCACTACCTTCTTCCAAATAACAGTAATCCATTATGAAGAAACATCAATTACTTTGGCTCAGGTTTTTGGCAGATTATGGAAATATTCACTTCTCAAAATAGTCTGTGTAATATGGATAATTTGACTTTCCTTCCAGAACCCAGCATTGTGATGTTCAGTAATGTCCCTTTCATGCATGTTTTTAACAAAGACTTCACTGTGTTGCATTGTATAGCACATGCAAGAACCCGAATTCTACTGTTTGTCTATTGGAACAGGTCAGAATATAATATCAGACCACTAAGCATTGGATAAATACAGAAATATAATGTCCACTGCAGACCATTTGTCAGATGAATGTATGTCTTTTGAATACAAGCTTGTGTATTCAACTTCTTCCAATAATAAATAACTTTCCCTTCTTTTTTTCTGTAGGCCTGTTATCTTTAACCGTGGAATATTCTGAGGACTCTGAACAGAGGAGAAGTTGAGAGAGAAGAGGCTGTTGTTCTGTGCACCTCGCCGTCCCCAGTGTCCCGGGGTGCGAATACGTCAGTGGCCATACAGATGGGACTTTAATTAACACATGGGCCCTCTTGTCAGTACAGTGTGTCCAGGTGTCACGGGGAGAGTAGGAGACACAAACACCATGTTCCTAAGATTATTATGTGGTATAATAACAATTATTATTATTATTATTGTTATTCTAATAGTAGTAGTTGTAGTAGTGTAGGTTATATGTTGTTGTAGTAGTTCATGATAGTAAAATTACATGGCGATATTGCTGTAGAATGTCATTACAATAGCCATATTTCTTACCCCGAAAAACGTAATAGAGACTGATATAGTACAAAGTCATGGTTTTAAAAAACATTACAACAGACAGTATGAAGCCTTCTTCACTGCAGTACTCCTTTGGTGCAGAACTCCGTCGGTGCGGTACTCCTTCGATGCAATACTTCTTCGGTGCAGTACTCCTTTGGTGTAGTACTCATTTAGGTGCAGCACTCCTCCGGTGAAGTATTCCTTCGGTGCAGAACACTGCAGGGGTCAGCATCCCTAATGTATTAGTGCTCGCCAACTTTGCTTTGTTTGTCAGTCACCATATCCTATAGAGACCTGCCATAGATGTCCCTGCTGGAACTACACTCTTAGAAAAAGGATTCCATGTAGAGCCATCTATGGAAAGGGTTCTACATGGAACCCAAAATGGTGTTTACCTCAAACCAAAAGGGTTCTACCTGAAACAAATAAGGGTCTTTCAAAGGGTTATCCTATAAGGACAGCAGAAAACCCCTTTCAGGTTCTAGATAGCACTTTTCTTTCTAAGTGTACAGTACTTGCTTCTCTGATGAAGGTGAAGTGGTGATATATTGATACATCTAAATGTAGTGACATACAGTACCAGTCTAAATTTTGGACACGCCTACTCATTCCAGGTTTTTCTTTATTTTTACTATTTTCTACATTTTAGAATAATAGTGAAGACATCTAAACTATGAAATAACACATATAAAATCATGCAGTAACCAAAAAAAAACTAAATATATTAAATATCTGAGATTCTTCAAAGTAGCCACCCAGCTTTGCACACTCTTGGCATTCTCTCAACCAGCTTCATGAGGTAGTAACCTGGAATGCTTTTCCAACAGTCTTGAAGGAGTTCCCACATATGATGAGCACTTCTTGGCTGTTATTCTTTCACTCTGTGGTCCAACTCATCCCAAACCATCTCAATTGGGTTGAGGTTGGGTGATTGTGGAGGCCAGGTCATCTGATGCAGCACTCCATCACTGTCCTTCTTGGTCAACTAGCCCGTACACAGCCTGGAGGTGTATTTTGGGTTATTGTCCTGTTGAAAAACAAATGATAATCCCACTAAGCACAAACCAGATGGGATGGCGTATCACTGCAGAATACTGGGGTAGCCATGCTCTTTAAGTGTGCCTTGAATTCCAAATAAATTACTGACAATGTCACCAGCAAAGCACCACCACACCATCACACCTACTCCTCCATGCTTCCTCTGCAGCAGAGGTAACTCTGGGTCTTCCTTTCCTGTGGCAGTCCTCATGGGAGCCAGTTTCATCATAGTGCTTGATGATTTTTGCGACTGCACTTGAAGAAACTTTCAAAGTTCTTGAAATCTTCCATATCTTCTGCACCATCATTCATTCATATATCTTTATGTACATATTCTTTATCCCCTTACACTGTGTATAAGACAGTAGTTTAGGAATTGTTAGTTAGATTACTTGTTGGTTATTACTGCATTGTCGGAACTAGAAGCACAAGCATTTCGCTACACTCGCATTAACATCTGCTAACCATGTGTATGTGACAAATAAAATTTGATTTGATTTGATTTATTGACTGACCTTCATGTCTTAAAGTCAAGATGGACTGTTGTTTATCTTTGCTTATTTATGCTGTTCTTGCCATAATATGGACTTTGTCTTTTACTAAATAAGTTTATCTTCTCTATACCAACCCTACCTTGTCACAACACAACTGATTGGCTCAAACGCAATAAGAAGTTAAGAAATTCCACAAATTAACTTTTAACAAGGCACACCTGTTCCAGGTGACTACCTCATGAAGCTGGTTGAGAGAATGCCAAGAGTGTGCAAAGCTGTCATAAAGGCAATATATATATATATAATATATTTTAATTTGTTTGACACTTTTTTGGTTACTACATGATTCCATATGTGTTATTTCATAGTTTTGATGTCTTCACATAGTAAAAAAATAAAGAAAAACCCTTGAATGAGTAGGTATTCCCAAACTTTTGACTGGTACTGTATAAGTAAGGTATTTCCTTTGAGCACCCCATCTGTGGTTTTATGTCCTGTGAATCACATCTGTAGTCACTGTGCTGTAAATGGACAGACTGTGACAAGCAGTTTTCTCAAGGCTCTAAATGGCAAAACCAAGCATGTAATTCAGCCCTTTCTGTCATCTGCCCATTCTAAATAATACACACAAACAGGCTGTTGCTGTGATTTTGCACTTCCACAGCCATTCCAATCATCTTTTGTGTTAACTCCTTTGCTGTGTCGCAACCTGTTTGGAGGAGCTCGCCAATAAACCAAAACGGCTGACAGTTTCTCAGTGTCTCAACGCTACCCAGACACGAGCATCTGGACACAAACAAGTGCATTGAAATCCCACACAACAACTCGTAAAATGGGGTGCCAGCTGCCAGTGTAAATAACCTATACCACCGGAGAGATGGCCAAGTAAGCAGGGTGACATGCTAGTAGATGCCCATAGACTTCTGTAGACAGTCATTGCGCTAACACTAGTTAGCATTAGCTCGCAAAACTACCTCTGACTTCCTTCCTACTGGACACAGAAACAAAAATAAAAATGGTATCTACGAGTTCATCTGACTCTGGGGAAGTAGATAAAGGGCCTCATTGCGAAACTCCCGAAGTATCCCTTTAAGACCCTAAAGAGGGGGACATCAAACCAGGGCTGGAGAAGAAACCTCCGCGGGACCAGAGATCAAATTTTAATTAGAAGATGTAGCATCTTCCCCCTTTCGACTCGTGTCCAAATTGCACCAGTGAATTCTGTCCAGCTGTCGATCTACAAATGGGACTCAATTACCCCTTCGTAGCAACAACAACCATCTCGCCCCCTCGCCCTGTACTGCCAAGCCGGGACGTTAATTGTGAAACAAAGTGAAGTTGAGTGTGCGGCATCGCCCCTGGTCAAGCTTCCATGGACCTGACAGCTGACATCATTGGGAATGACTTTACCCACGTGCCCCTGTCTGCATGTACACCCCTTTGTTATTACTATTGTAAACACTGAGAGATCAGGAGGGAAGGAGAGAGAGAATGGGGGGGTTGGGATGGGGAGGCCCAATGGGAGGCCTTGGCTTTGCCTCTGTGATAATGGACCTGTTGGCATGTCACACTAGCAGTGCATCACTGGTGGAGGATTTGGCTTGTTCTGTTCATGACAGTCTTTCAGGCTGATCTTTCCTTGTTTTCAAAGGGCATCTTTGAAGGGTGCTTTCAAAGGGTATCTGGATTCAATGGTGAGGGGAACAAATATTTGTTTTCAACAGCCGATATGAAAGTTGTGCACCAAGAGACCAGAAAATATTTCTGGAATGGCGGGGCCTGGGGGCTGATACTTCTACTGTCCAGTCCACTGCTGCCTCTAACATCTCTGTCATTCCTCATTTTCCTCTCCAACAGTCAATCAAGATTCATTGTCCGATACTTTAGAAGACAGCCTTGATGTTTGATGCATTTTTTACTTCTGAAAAATGACTAATTCAACACATCTAAAAACAGCAAACGTGCTGCTCTGTGGACAGACAGGCTTTTAAATATATGGTGTGGTTGTGGTGAGCGACTCATTCCTTAGGTAGCTGTTGAAAGATAGGCCTGCTCGTCTATTTCATGCAGTCACATTCTATCCCATTTGTGAGGGTTAAGCAATGTACTGTATGAAGCTGTACTGATTGGGCTGAACTATGAATAACATGTCCCCAAATCATAACATTAATGTACATTGCTGTAGGCTTTTAAGTAGTTTCGATAGCATATAACATGATGTTGCACATTGGAGGAATTATTCTACAGTACAAACTTGCTAACATGACTGTAATCATGCATACATTGTTAGGAGCTTTGCCAATTAACTTTATTACACTTGCAGCTGAACCATTTCAATTACTACATTATTACTGTACACAATCAATAAAAGGCTACATTATGTATGGTTATTTTAACTGGCGCTCCTGATTACAACCTCTAGGGCCCTGTTCATTTCACTCCAAGACTTAAAACTATTAGTATTGCCTGTGCCATGGGTGTATTGGCCCAAATAACATTACTTCAACTCCCAACATAAGTTACCACAGTAGCCAAGAGTCCCTGAAGACCACATATTATCCAAGCAATGAGGCAGGGGCCAAAGCAGCGGTCCTAGGGAGAAAACAAAAGCGTGTTCGCTACAGCAGAAAAGCCTTTGCCGCTTCACTTAGCTCAGGTAAACAACTGTGCTCTATGGCATCCTAAATACCTTCGGGCCCAGCGCAAGCCCTGTAGCGCAGCCCCATAATAATCTTCATCATCACTGCCATACATTAAAACCGCTGATGCTAACGGTAATACCTCGGGGGCGACGTGCCCTCTCCCTCTCCCTCTCTCTCCCTCCCTCCCCACCAATCCCAAAACCCCGCTCTGCATTTTCATTTCGTCAGATATTTTTTTTTTGCTTTCCTCTTTTTATTATTTCCCTTTGGCTGCGGCTGCTCCCTTTACAAAGCCCAGGAGCATTAACAGAACATTGCGGTGCGCAGCATGTGTTTGATTAAAAAAGTGTAAAGTTACAAATTAGTTAATAAAATCATTTAGGCCGATCGCTGCAAATGGTGATAAATGTGTTCCATATGTTCCCAATAAAAAAAGCAAGTGCCATGTGCCCGTCCCCTCTGTCTTCGCCATAAACAAATAAATTAAAACAATTACCGCAGCGAGCGCCTTCCGTCTTTAATGAGAGCGCGGCCGCGTAAAATATGTGACAGATCTCATTTGCCCAGAATGGTGCCTGTCTCTATCAAGAGTGGTCGAAAATGTCCAGATAAATCTTTTTTTCTTCCCTCGGTTTCCCTCACAAAGTTTCCTATTGCTTATACGGACTTGGGGTTATCTTGTTCTAATCACTGTCATCTTGCCTGGTGCTTGGCCTGAAGCCCTACTAAGCTTGAAGAGCTACAGGCATCAGGTGGACTATCTGCTCTAATAATCAGTGATATCCAACGCGGCCACTCTAGTGTTACAATAAAAGGAAGTGGAGGGATTAATTTCTGTCATCCTCTTCAAATGAAACACCATTGTTAAGAGCAGGTCCTGTTTAAACGAGGTAAACGATATGTTACTGATTGATGTTGAGGAAAAAGATGTACCGCACATAATCCACATTATGTTGACTTTCACTAAATGATCGTACTGCATGACTTTGCCAACACCATAAACCCATTTGCATGATATTTTACTGTCGCTTAACTTCCCATGGTCCCGTGCAGAATCTACACAGGTTAACTCTGGCAATACAATCACAGTCCATCATCGCGAGTATATGTGATGCTATGAACTCGCCCCGATCGAATGAGGGCTGTCCGCTGAACCAGCTTTCACAAACCATTAGTGACATGCTTTGGCAGGCCTGATCTCTGAGTTGAGGGTAATCATGATGTCTTTGCCTACCTTAGTTTCGCCATGTCTTGAAGGCCTGGCCACAGTGGAGTGCTCATTACACTACATCTAAGTGGATGATATGGGCGCAAAGCGCTGAGCTAAAGACGCCTACCACCCAGAGAGGCAACAAAATCTGGCTGAGTGAAACAAATTGCCTTCAGGG
The DNA here is from genome assembly GCF_036934945.1 of Oncorhynchus masou masou. NCBI lineage: Eukaryota > Metazoa > Chordata > Actinopteri > Salmoniformes > Salmonidae > Oncorhynchus > Oncorhynchus masou. Next base: position 63,116,672 of record NC_088243.1, on the reverse strand, counting down.
TCCATATTTCTTAGACACAAACACTTGGTCGGTGCTCCTCAAACTTGAACAATAATCACTCCCCATTATACATTTACATTTACATTTAAGTCATTTAGCAGACGCTCTTATCCAGAGCGACTTACAAATTATATAAACCTGCCTTTTATTATTGAATATGATATCGACATTATTTTCGTTTTGTTTTTAATCCTATTTTCCGGTCTTTCTTTTACCGAGGCCTTCGATTGCTAATTGTATCTCTGGGGATATAGAGTATATTTGGTGTCGTTTGCAGTGCAAGAACATGACCAGTGACAATAATATAACATTTCCTCTCGTCAATTGTTGCAGGGCTCCATTGTAAACTGTAAATGGACAGCTTTATTGACTAGCAGCAGTGCCCTCATTAGAACAGAGGAAAAAGACAGCAATTACTTTGTCAACTGAAATCTCACAGTTTGTACAAACTTGCTCAATAAGTCATTTTGCGATGTAACCTAAATGGCTGTGGTTAGGAGGAGAACATATCACTCCCACCTGTCATGTAAAATCAAATGAGTGGTCTAGGAGGTAAGGAGATGGGAAAAGGAAGTTATAGAAGTGGTAGTGGACCGCAACCATGGTTTTAATGGACTTCAGGTAATGGGCCTTTACATTGGGCTGAGAGGCAGTGAGGTGGAGGGCAGTGAAGAACAGGGGAGGAGGATACTGCAGCTCTTTGCCTGTTGACCGTCACAGTTTCTCAGGAGGGAGCCGGGGATCAGAGGACAACCTGGTGTCTGTACGCTAGCCTGGTCATTTGGACTCAGCAGATAAAATCAGCAAAGAAGCAGATGAGGGGAAATGAGCCTTTTAATTGAAGCCTTAAATGTGCTAGAGGAAAGAGGAAGGAGAACCGGTAATATTATCGTTTTCATATCAGAATAGGTCAAGTTCACAGGAATTGTTCAACCTTGGCTGGGTCTTTAGGCTTAGCCTACTCTGTGCTTTGGAATTTGTGTGGGATATTATAGTAACCAAATCTTTATTCCAAAGAGATGACTTTGACATACTCAGAGGATTTGACTCACCTATCCATATATAGTATGTTGATCAGAGGTGTTTGATTTGAGATCTGTTTTATTCAAGCTTGAAGGAGGCAGAATAAAAAGTAGTTCAGAAATAATTGCCCTCTAAATGGCCTTGCATCATAGACAGTCAACTTGGTCAATTGAAATGATCAATCAAATGATGTGCTGTGACCTGAGTTGAAGCTGGGAACCATAACTAAGATGGTCTCTAAGGCTACTTGAATATATTATAGAGATAAAACTAACCCTTTATCTTTCATAATCACCACCTCAATCACTTCATCAGTGGCTGATACAAGATAGCATACAGCACTTCGACAAGACTCCCTATTTGAGCTCATTTAAAGAACCTAGCCATTGAGAGAGAGAGAGAGAGAGTAATAGAGGGGGAGAGAGAGAGAGAGAGAGAGAGAGAGAGAGAGAGAGAGAGAGAGAGAGAGAGAGAGAGAGAGAGAAAGCCACCACGAGAGAGAAAGTGAAAAAGAGAGAGAACTGCTCTTGTCTTTTCTAGTTTAGGGAGTCCAGATGGGAAGTCATTTTTTATTCGTCTTGAGGCGGCACTTCACATCTGCTGGCCCAGATGCCTAATGAATACGGAAGCAGGGCCATGCTGTCGCCTCATTAATACTGCACTCGCACGGGGAGCTGGCCCGGCCCGTGCGCGCCATACCGCAGCCGCCCATCCCAGCCCAGCGCGCCGCTGGAGCAGAACCGACGGCTACCCGGCAGTCCTCTGGGCCTGCGCACCGGCATCTGGCGCTTCGCAGGAACAAAGCTGCCGCGCTTTGTCGGGCCTAATGCCTCTCTGTGTTGTCACTTAAGGTCTTTATTGGTATTAATTGATACGAACTCACCTACTTCTCTTCTTTGCCCGCTTTCTCTCAGCCCGATGTGTCTCATGAGTTTTGAGGTTCCTTCAAACAGGTGGGCTGGTTTGAGTTGAGAGCGAAGGAATTAATCGATGTTGGACCCCTTTTTGCGCCTGTCTGCTTTACAGGTATTAACAGATTTCCAGTTTTCAAGTGGTGAATTAGTGTGCGCACACTTTTCTTTTATGTATTAATAAGATGGTGTTTAAATGACATTGTTGCCTCTTTTTCTGTTCTTCGGGCAGTCAAATTCCATCTGAGCTCAAAGTAGATAAAAGGGAAAGGAAGACAACCGTACACCGCTGCACTGTCAGGTTGTAACCCTGGAGGGCCGCAGACATTGTGAGGGAGGCCAAATGCTGCAGTTAGATCTGACTGAAACCCACACACAAGCTGGATTGCCAGGATTTCAGTCAGATCTAGGGTTGCAAAGGGGGGTATATTACTGGAAACTTTCTAAGTTTACCAGTAAACTACCAGAATCTTGGTAATTTAGAATTTTGGGGGGGAAATTTGATCAGATCTTGTAGCCTTTTGTGGTATTTGTAAGTTGCTCTGGATAAGAGCGTCTGCTAAATGACTTAAATGTAATGTAAATGTAATGTACTTCAGATTATCACAGGTATTGGTAATTATCTTTAGCTCTCTGTGTGACCTTATCACAAGAAAAATATATAAAATAATATGATTTTTATTTAATATAATATAGAATGACAAAGCTATAACCAATTATCCTAAATATAAACCATTGACCAGTGTACACCATTGGTGTTTAATATGAGGTTATCAGCATGACACATCCTTCATATTTTTCCTTACTTTTATTTATTTTACTATGTCAATACATCTTTGTTGTATATTATATATATTTTTATATATATATATATATATATATATATATATATATATATATATATATATAAATACATGTTATTTAAGTTATTCAATTATAAATTACCAAAGTTACCATCGATTGTCATAGATGACCTGTTAATTACTAAAATTACAGAAGATTCCAGTAACTTTGGTAAATTATCAGTAGCTTTGCAACCCTAGTCATATCTAAAAGCGTCAGTGTATGCTTTTCTGCAGCACTTGGCCTACTTCACCATATGTGTATGTATGTGCAGGGGCGTGATGCACCCATTATTTTTGAATTTTTGAAGGGACACAAAGTATGCAAAGATTGGGGGGGGGGTAATCTAACTTGATTGATAGCCTGAAATGGCCTGATAGCTTGTTATGAGGTTGGGAGATTGGGAACCTACAGTATCCTGTAGCTAAAGCAAACTTGATCAAATTCTTAGGTAGCTAATATTACAGAGAAACAACAAAACTTTATTTTTAATTTTTAAATCAAGAAAGGAATCAATAGGCTACATAGCTTGATCAAATTAATATATAAACATACCTCCTGCTCATCACCGGCAGCTAAAATAAATCAAACTCTGTGTGTGTCACTGTAGACTCTTTTGCCTCATTTTCTGATGATACTGAACACACTAGAGTATCTAACATCCTTCCCAGGCATCTTTTTGCTCTATGGTGCACCTTGGAAGGAACCACTTACAAGGGAGAATAGGGGAGGGGGGGGGTACTCTTTCAATCAGTGTTCCCATCCAGTCAGTGTTCCCCCTCCCAAAGATACCACTGACAGATCTTTTTATAAATAATTATTATAAAACCTGGGATAAAGAAATAAAGTTTAGTAATGAATTTAACATGTGAAAAACAAAGGCACGTGCCTTTGTGTCCCTTATGGGCATGATGCCACTATGAATGTTTGTGTGTGTGTGTGTGCGCTGAATAATATTTCCTCCTTTTGTAAAAGGGATGTTGACATAGTTAGTCACTAGCCCAGAGGATTTTAGCCTACCTTATGGGTGGATGGAATAGCAGCCTGGAATTACATTCTCTCCTTGTCAGGCACTGAACCTCAACATGGCAGACTGCTGGAAAGTGGAGTGAGGTTTTTTTTGTACCTTTATTTAACTAGGAAAGTTAGCTAAGAACAAATTCTTATTTACAATGACGGCCTACTGGGGAACAGTGGGTTAACTGCCTTGTTCAGGGGCAGATGGACAGATTGTTACCTTGTCAACTCGGGGATTCGATCCAGCAACCTTTTGGTTACTGGCCTAACTCTCTAACCACTAGGCTACCTGCCACCTCTTGGAAGTACCCACGGTTATAATGTATGAAATAATTCTAGACAGCCCACTTTCTTTGTTCGATCACAATTCGTTTTTCCGGGCTCTGAAGAAAGTTATCTGCCTGTCTTTTTTTGTTGTTGCTTTGATTGTGACTATGTTTATGGCGGTGTCCTTTTGACCAATGAGTTCAGTTCAGTTTCCAAAATGAGTTCAGTCAATTTAAAATGTAAGCACAGGCATAAGCATTTCACTGTTTTTGTATTGGTTGATGGCACCTCACAACCACTGAGGATATCTGGATGTTCCACACAATGTTCCACTGTCTTATCTCTCTGCATTTCTCAAAACACAGCTTCTGTAATAGCATAGGTCCCATTGCACTTTGCCCAACTGATCTCTCATGCTAAACAACCTTTGGCCAATCATTACGGACACATTAGGGCAATAGCTATGGGAGGATTTCACAGGTTGTTACTTTCCTATAAGATGACATTGATGCAGTAATTTGCATTTGTAGTAGTAAGAAGACGTTGTTCATGTTTTGGATATACTACCCCCAGCCAACCCAAACATCTGTAGAGTCTGAATGGTTTGAGCTACAAACTATTTAAGCTATGAAAAGCTAAGACTCTCATGAACATGCACATGTTTTGCTCTAAGACACACACAAGCCACACAAGAGTCGCTAGGAGGTAATGGGTTCTTCTACATAGAAGATCATACGAAATCCAAGGGCATAGGGTCTATAATACTGTAATAAAGTCATATAGTTGCTGTGTCAAACTACAAACTCCCCACAGTTGTCACCAGGGGTGCAACTTGGTTTTTAGAAGTGATGGGGATATAATTGTTATATATACAGTGCATTCGGAAAGTATTCAGACCCTTTTACTTTTTCCACATTTTGTTACGTTACAGTCTTATTGTGAAATTGATTAAATTGTTTTTCCCCTCATTAATCTACACACAATACCCAATAATGACAAAGCAAAAACAGATTTATAGATTTTTCTGCAAATGTAATACATTTAAGTATTCAGACCTTTGGCAGCGATTACAGCCTCGAGTCTTCTTGGGTATGATGTTGCAAGCTTGGAGCACCTGTATTTGGGGAGTTTCTCCCATTCATCTCTGCAGATCCCTGCAAGCTCTGTCAGGTTGGAGCATTGCTGCACAGCTATTTTCAGGTCTCTCCAGAGACGTTCGATCGAGTTCAAGTCCGGGCTCTGGCTGAGCCACTCAAGGACATTCAGAAGCCACTCCTGCATTGTCTTTGCTGTGTGCTTAGGGTCATTGTCCTGTTGGAAGGTGAACCTTCGCCCCAGTCTGAGGTCCTGAGCGCTCTGGAGCAGGTTTTCCTCAAGGATCTCTCTGTACTTTGCTCCGTTTATCTTTGCCTTGATCCTGACTAGTCTCCCAGTCCCTGCCGCTGAAAAACATCCCCACAGCATGATGCTGCCAGCACCATGCTTCACCGTAGGGATGTGCTAGGTTTTCTCCAGACGTGACGCTTGGAAATTAGTCCAAAGAGTTCAATCTTGGTTTCATCAGACCAGAGAATCTTGTTTCTCATGGTCTGAAAGTGTGTACAGTAGGTGCCTTTTGGAAAACTCCAAGCCGGCAGTCATGTGCCTTTTACTGAGGAGTGGCTTCCGTCTGGCGGCTCTACCATAAAGGCCTGATTGGTGGAGTACTGCAAAGATGGTTGTCCTTCAGTAAGGTTCACCCATCTCCACAGAGGAACAGAGTGACCAGATTCACCTCCCTGACCAAGGCCCTACTCCACTGAGGCTCAGTTTAGCCAGGTGGCCAGCTCTAGAAAAAGTGTTGGTCGTTCCAAACTTCTTCCATTTAAGAATGATGGAGGCCACTCTCTTCTTGGTGACCTTCAATGCTGCAGAAATGTTTTGGTAACCTTCCCCAGACCTATGCCACGACACAATTCTGTCTTGGAGCTCTATGGACAATTTCATATCCAATCAATTGAATTTATCACAGGTGGACACCAATCAAGTTGTCCACCTTTGGTAACTTGATCAATGGAAACAGAGCTCAATTTCGAATCTCATAGCAAAGGGTCTGAATACTTACAGTTGAAGTCAGAAATGTACATACACTTAGGTTGGAGTCATTAAAACTCGTTTTTCAACCACTCCATGCATTTCTTGTTAACAAACTATAGTTTTGCAAGTCGATTAGGACATCTACTTTGTGCATGACACAAGTAATTTTTCCAACAATTGTTTACAGACAGATTATTTCACTTATAATTCACTGTATCACAATTCCAGTGGGTCAGAAGTTTACAGACACTAAGTTGACTGTGCCTTTAAACAGCATGTAAAATTCCAGAAAATGATGTCATGGCTTTAGAAGCTTCTGATAGACTAATTGACATCATTCAAGTCAATTGGAGGAGTACCCGTAGATGTATTTCAAGGCCTACCTTCAAACACAGTGCCTCTTTGCTTGACATCATGGGACAACCAAAAGAAATCAGCCAAGACCTCAGAGAGAAAAAAATTGTAGACCTCCACAAGTCTGGTTCATCCTTGGGAGCAATTTCCAAATGCCTGAAGGTACCATGTTCATCTGTACAAACAATAGTACGCAAGTATAAACACCATGGGACCACGAAGCCATCATACCGCTCAGGAAGGAGACGCTTTCCTAGAGATTAACGTACTTTGGTGCGAAAAGTGCAAATCAATCACAGAACAACAGCAAAGGACCTTGTGAAGATGCTGGAGGAAACAGGTACAAAAGTATCTATATCCACAGTAAAACGAGTCCTATATCGACGTAACCTGAAAGGCCGCTCAGCAAGGAAGAAGCCACTGCTCCAAAACCGCCAAAAAATGCCAGACTACGGTTTGCAACTGCACATGGGGACAAAGATTGTACTTTTTTGGAGAACTGTCCTCTGGTCTGATGAAACAAAAATAGAACTGTTTGGCCATAATGGCCATCATTATGTTTGGAGGAAAATGAGGGAGGCTTGCAAGCCGAAGAACACCATCCCAGCCGTGAAGCACGGGAGTGACAGGTTTATGTTGTTGTTTTGGTGCTTTGCTGCAGGAGGGACTGGTACACTTCACAAAATAGATGGCATCATGAGGAGGAAAATTATGTGGATATATTGAAGCTACATCTCAAGACTTCAGTCATGAAGTTAAAGCTTGGTCGTAAATGGGTCTTCCAAATGGACAATGACCCCAAGCATACTTCCAAAGTTGTGGCAAAATGGCTTGAGGACAACAAAGTCAAGATATTGGAGTGGCCATCACAAAGCCCTGACCTCAATCCCATAGAACATTTGTGGGCAGAACTGAAAAAGTGGGTGCAAGCAAGGAGGTCTACAAACCTGACTCTGTTAAACCAGCTCTGTCAGGAGGAACGGGCCAAAATTCACCCAACTTATTGTGGGAAGCTTGTGGAAGTCTACCTGAAATGTTTGACCCAAGTTAAACAATTTAAAGGCAATGCTACCAAATACTAATTGAGTGTATGTAAACGTATGACCCACTTGGAATGTGATGAAAGAAATAAAAGCTGAAATTAATCATTCTCTCTACTATTATTCTGAGATTTCACATTCTTAAAATAAAGTGGGGATCCTAACTGACCTAAGACAAGGCATTTTTACTCTGATTAAATGTCAGGAATTGTGAAAAACTGAGTTTAAATGTATTTGGCTACGGTGTATGTAAACTTCCGACTTCAGCTGTATGTAAATAAGGTATTTGTTTTATTTTGTATTATTTATACATTTGCTAAAATTCCTAAAAAACGGTTTTGTTTTGTCATTATGGGGCATTGTGTGTAGATTGATGAGTATTTTTATTTCTTTAATCAATTTTAGAATAAGGCTGTAACATAACAAACATTTGGAAAAGGTCAAGGGGTCTGAATACTTTCCAAATACACAGTATTATTATAATTTTTTCCAGCCAGATAAACACTCCAAACAGCCTACCTGGTTGACTAGTTGGTTATACATTTCCCAATGAGCAAACCATTTCTGTCCTCACAGTATTCATATCAATTCATTTTTCATCAGGTTTTTGCTTTGGTGGACCTTTTTTTTATTGACACTTGTTAATAAAAGTCATGAATGCAACTGTTTATACCAAATTGTGTTCTACTCGTAGCCCTGGTCGTCCTGAAAAGAACATGGTAAAACAATTCACTGTGAGGCTTAATTTAAGGGCTTGACATAGCCTGATATTTCCAATTCTTTCAATAAGTTTGTCCAATGACTTTCTTGGAGCTTTTGTTTCACATTAAAGATACAAATGAGTAGCACCGTAGCACTTTACATAGTTGATGATTTTAATCTGTTTGACAAAGTCCATTTGAATCAGGACCAACATTATAATATGAGATCTGTAAAGTGGAGTATCCCTTCAGTTAGTAAAACAGGAGGGATAAAATAATGATGTAGATTTTGCTTAATTAAAACTGCATATCAACTATTGAGATAGTTCATGACAGGCTTTCTTTGAGAAGGAGAAGAGTCTCTGAGCCATCAGGTCCAATATGAGTCTACCAAACAATATTCTCACAAATGATGCTCGTTAACCCATAATTTGCTTTTAACAGGGAACCATCCAGCGAGGCGATTCAAAACAGTTTCGAAATAAGGGTTCACCTAGCATGACTTCCTGCCCTGTTCATTGTCAAATCTGTCATCAACATGATGAACTCCTAAGTCAGACTTTTTTTCTTAAATTGGACATTTCTTCCACAACTCTGTGCCAAAAAACATATTCATACGAGGAGACTAGGTTCAGTTTGAAATCCCCAATGTCTCAGTGGAGACTGGAGAGAAAAAATGGATTGGGGATAATGTTTTTGTCATCTGCGTGAACCCAGGAAACACAGCGCTGTACAGATCTAGAACCATAACTCATTCATGCTCCTCACTTAGCTAAGTCTCTTAGGTCATGAGCGGTTACATTGCACATCTGATCCAAGCCAAGGCACTGTATAGACCTAACTCTTGAAGCACACCGCAAACAGACACTGACACTCTGCACCTGGGGAGCGAGCATGAAAAAAGCTTTGGCGAGATACAGAGTGAATAGTGATACAGTCTCTCATAATTTATAGTCTTCCAAATCACAGATCATGTAACGCCACCTTACAAAAGTTGAAGTCCAGCTGAACGACGAGTGAGGTACATAAAAATTAAACTCACAAATGGTTTGCAAGCAATTTCTAACTTATTTCCACTTGTCTCTAGGTCCTAGACCCTCCTTGGAAAAAGAGTCTGGCAAAGAGGCAATGTCAAACAAATGAATATACAAAAGATATCGCATACTGCCCACCTTACCTAGACTGATGGGACTGTCCCTAAGGGGACAATTGAGTGTTGATTGGGAGCCTGTAAGTGATCATGGTTTGAACAAAGGGAACATAGATCACCCTCCTTCCATCTCAAAGAAAAGCAGTGGCACCCAGCCTGAAGGTAACGATCATCATGGCAACAATCATAACAGAAGCTCATTGCAAGGAAACATCACTTCATTACATGCCTGTCAAAACACAGCTCTCAACAGACGAGGGGGGGCTCGTTTGACTGCCAGTTCAACATACTGTAGAAAAGGCACAGTATGTTAAATGTGGAATACAGTGAAAAAGAATGAGCTCACTCACATAGTGTACCTACTCAGAGTTTTCTGCAGGTGCATTGGGATATTGAACACGATTCTGAAGAAGAAATTCCCACACACTGCTTGCTTGAAAAGTTTCACTTTCACTCATTTGAATGCCAACGTTTCAGTATTTCTTCCTTCGCCAAAGCAACAGACAGAAATGTTGGTGTTGTAAACAATTTTCCTTCTTTTGAAATATGAAATCACGTGCCTGAAAATGATGCCTGTTGGAGAATGAACATTCCTGAAGAGAGATAGGGTGTGAAGAGTTCTAGCAAGGTGCAGCTCGTGTGCCTAATGTTTTGTCATAGTTTTGGATTGTGGGAGGGTCACCTTAGCTGAAGACAGAGCTTCACAGCAACTGGCTTGGTGGTTTTGTGTGCTGCACCAGGTTTCTTTTTCTTCATGGAAATGTCCAATATCTTGACACCGACAAACCTTAGATGTGTGGTCCTTTTGGCTAAACATGTTACAGGCTGTCCCTCCAACATGTTGGAATTTGTTAGACCTGACTTTAGACTAGAAAAACAGCATACTCACCGAAGTGAGTATGGATCACTCTTTAAAAACGTCTTATTTTAGTTTTTCCTTTCCAGTGCAGGTGAATTTTCACCTGGTAAATAAAACACAGAAGGCAGACTGCAGCAGTATCACAACATCTCTCTAGTGTACCATTTGTACTCTGTCCATCGGATTGCTTTGCTTCACTTTCTCACCAGTCATATTTTCAGTGAATGAGTCTCATGAATCAACAGTGTCATCACACATCACATCTCAGTCTTTGCAACAAGAGCATTCGGGCCCTGGTCAAATTTTAAAGCCACCCTGTCAGAGAGGCTCGTGAATAGTGGCGAGAAACTGTGGTTGACTTCAGCTACGTCAAGATGGCAGCTGCAGTTACAGTAGCTTCCAGTCAAAATACTGTCTGTCATTGATCCCCCCCCCCTCCTTCCTCTAGGGATTCAAATCACCCAGAGCATTTTAGTTCCTCTTTTGTGCAATTCTGTGAACCAATCCCAAGAGGCCTAGCAGACACAAAGTGGGTAATTTCATGTAATAACAAAGTAGAAACCAGCTGTACCACTTACTGCTGGATCTGAAAGCGCATTGTTTCATTTGAAGTGCCTTCAGGTTCAAACATGGGAGATGTTTAAGAAGGACAAAGGAAAGTAAAAAGAAAAACAGTGTTTCCATTATTCATTTGCCATATATGTCAGGATGACTTGATTTTTTTACATGTACCTTCAACATAATCTATTGATGTAACATGTTCCGACAGACAGAAGGTAAAGTAGATGAGGGGGCCGTACTATATTCTTACAGTCTAGTTTGATGTTGAAAAAGCCACTTTTAATCAATTCAAAAACATTTTGTTTGTGTTGCAATGGCTATAAACTACATGAATGTCATTCAAATAAAGTCCAATAAACATAATTTCCAGACAAGTACTCAAGCTGGTCTAAATAATATGCTCACTGGCTCGCACCAGAATATACAGAAGAAATAGCCTACTGTACAGCAATTGAGTTGCAGTGTAAAATCACTTCCCATATTTTTCATAACAGATAATTTCAGCAACAAATACATAATAATAAATAAATAAATAGTTTGAATGAAAATGGACATGTGGGTGATGTTTTAGTTTAGTGTATGGTAAGAAGGTTAGGAGCATGCATTCTGATGGCCTTGCAGTTTAACAGGAGCTATTTGTGATAGCAGCAACTGTCCACAGGGGGGCCAGGCAAGATGTGCTGCTGTGCATTTGATAACACATTGAGAAACCTGCCATTATCCTCTAATCACTGTCGCACCAAGGAAATCCCAACCCTTTGCACCATGGAAACCCAACCCTTTGCACCATGGAAACCCTTTGCACTAGGGAAACTCTTTGCACCAGGGAAACTCTTCGCACCAGGGAAACTCTTTGCACCAAGGAAACCCTTTGTATAATGGAAACCCTTTGCACCAACAAAAACTCCTTGCACCAGGGAAACTCTTCGCACCATGGAAACCCTTTGCACCAGAGAAACCCTTTGCACCATGGAAACTCTTTGCACCAGCGAAACTCTTTGCACCAGGGAAACCATTTGCAGCATGGAAACCCTTTGCACCATGGAAATCCTTTGCACCATGGAAACTCTTTGCACCATGGAAACACTTTGCACCATGGAAACTCTTTGCACCATGGAAACTCTTTGCACCATGGAAACTCTTTGCACCATGGAAACCCTTTGCACCATGGAAACTCTTTGCACCATGGAAACCCTTTGCACCATGGAAACTCTTTGCACCATGGAAACCCTTTGCACCATGGAATCCCTTTGCAGCATGGAAACTTTTTGCACCAGGGAAACCCTTTGCACCAGGGAAACCCTTTGCACCATGGGAACCCTTCTCAAAAACACACACAGACTGCTAGTCAATCAAATACAGACAAAACACCATTGAGAATAATGAGTGAAATAAATGTGTGTGCACTTGTAATTAACAGTTGTGTAAAGTACTTAAGTAAAAATACTTTATAGTATTTATATTTATAGTACTACTTAAATCGTTTTTGGGGTATCTGTACTTTACATTACTAATTCTATTTTTGACTAATTTTACTTTTACTTCACCACATTCCTAAAGAAAATAATGTACTTTTTACTCCATACATTTTCCCTGACACACAAAAGTACTCGTTACATTTTGAATGCTTAGCAGGACAGGAAAATGGTCCAATTCACACGCTAATCAAGACAACATCCGTGGTCATACCTACAGCCTCTGATCTGGCGGACTCACTAAACACACATGCTTCGTTTGTAAATTATGTCTGAGTGTTGGAGTGTTGGAGTGTGGCCCTGGCTTTCTGTAAATAAAAGAAAAGTAAGAATATGGTTTGCTTAGTATAAGGAATTTGAAAGTATTTGTATTTTTACTTTGATACTTAAGCATATTTAAATCCAAATGCTTTTAGACTTTTACTCAAGTAGTATTTTTCTGGGTGACTTTCACTTTTACTTGAGTCATTTTCTATTAAGGTATCTTTACATTTACTCAAGTATGACAACAGGGTACTTTTTCCAGCACTGGTAATTAATGAACCTGTTCACAGATTATATATATATTTTTAACCAACTTTGTGGTTGAGTGTGTGTTTTTGGAGTCGGTGATGGCCATGAAAGGGAAAGTTTTCTCCTGACCATCGATGTCACCTCCCTCAGTGACAACCTCAAACCCATATACCCCAGAGAGAGGGTTATCACTTTACCTATCATCTCTCTCTGGTGAGCTCACAGTGAATATTTAACCCTACGTTATCACCTCTGTCGAGTCGGCCTCATTGCAAAAGAGGTGAAGGCTTGTGTCAATCAACCAAGCCAGCGGCAGTGCTGTGATAACACTCGCGGTCGGTTGTAGACACAGACAGACTAATTAACCCCTCTTGATTATGGCAATTAACCCTCACACATTAGGGCTAATCTGTGTGATGCCACCAATATTCATCTTGAGCATGAACTCCATATCAGTGACTCTACCACAGTCACAGGGAATAAGACTGGGAGGTTGTGAATGAATAGTGTGTCGGTGGTGGGAGGAGACTAGGTTGCACTTTCCTTACTACATTTTACCTTATTGGGAGACAAGATAAACTGTGCTTCTATTCTCCTGTCGTACTTTACTAGATGGAAGGATGTTATGTTGGCCACGCAATAAATTATTGATTTGCCCTGTTGATACTTTTGTCCATTCTAGCATGGCCATCTCGTGACGACAGGTAGGAATGTGGTGATAAAAAAAAGAATCATCAACTGCATTTCATTTAACTTTATGAATGTACTGGAGTTGAAATAGAACTGATGTGAATTCATTAGCACTGCAGCCATTAAAACCAATCATTAAACAAGGATTACCTCATCTTCTGGATGTTCCATTCCCACATCCATTGCTTGAGCCTTGTATCCCTCATCCTCTGTCTTATATAATTGCAATTAGCAGAGAGCAGAAAGGAATGCCCTTCATCTGGCAACTCTGTGTATTAGCTGAGAGTTTTATTAAAGTAAAGATCAATGGAAGGTGAGTGCATGATTCAGAACAATAGTGTGTTCTATATTTAATGACTTAAGAAGCTACCGACGTGCTCCAGGCACATAGAAGATTCCCTACATTGCTTTGCACGTCCAGTGGTGTAAAGTACTTAAGTAAAAATACTTCAAAGTAACTCACTACATTCTTAAAGAAAATAATGTACTTTTTACTCCATACATTTTCTCTGATATCCAAGAGTACTCGTTACATTTTGAATGCATAGCAGGACAGGAAAATTGCCTAATTCACATACTTATCAAGAGAACATCCCTGGTCATCCCTACTGCCTCTGATCTGGAGGATTCACTAAACACATGTTATATTTGTAAATTATGTCTGAGTGTTGGAGTGTGGCCCTGTGTCACGCCCTGGCCATAGTTGACTTTGTATGTTTCTATGTTTTGATTGGTCAGGGTGTGATCTGAGTGGGCATTCTATGTTGGATGTCTTGTTTGTCTATTTCTGTTTTTGGCCTGATATGGTTCTCAATCAGGGGCAGGTGTTAGTCATTGTCTCTGATTGGGAACCATATTTAGGTAGCCTGGGTTTCACTGTGTGTTTGTGGGTGATTGTTCCTGTCTCTGTGTTTTGCACCAGATAGGGCTGTTTCGGTTTTCGTACGTTTGTTATTTTGTTAGTTTGTTGTGTATAGTTTCCATATTAAATAAAATGAATCACAACTACGCTGCGTTTTGGTCCGCTCCTCCTTCCCACAACGAAAATCGTGACAGAATCACCCACCACAACAGGACCAAGCGGCGTGGTAACAGGCAAAAAAACAGCAGGAGCAACAAAAGAAGGAATGGACATGGGAGGACGAATTAAACGGAGAAGGACCCTGGGCTCAGCCTGGAGAATATCATCGCCCCAAGGAAGAACTGGAGGTGGAGAAAGCGGAGAGGCGCCGGTATGAGGAGGCAGCACGGCGAAGTGGATGGAAGTCCGAGAGTCAGTCCCAAAAATTTCTTGGGGGGGGGGGGGCTCAGGGAGAGTGTGGCAGAGTCAGTAGTCAGACCTGAGCCCACTCTCCCTGTTTATCGTGAGGAGCAAAGGAGGAGACCAGAACCAGAGCCGATGTTGGAGGTGAGCGAAACAAAGACTGTGAAGGAGTTAATGGGGAAATTGGAGGAGAGAGTAATGAGGGAGTTGCTGTGTTGGTGCTTTAAACATGGAATTCGCCCGACGGAGCGTGTCGGGATTTGATGACACCTGGGTCAGCGCTCCATACTCGTCCTGAGGTGCGTGCTAGTCGGCTGGTGAAGTTGGTGCCAGCCTCACGCACCAGGCCTCCTGTGCACCTCCCTAGCCTTGCATGTCCTGTGCCAGCACTGCTTTCAAGATCTCCAGTACGCCTTCACAGTCTAGCCCATCCTGTGCCACCTCCACACACCAGCCCTCCGATGGCAGCTCCCCGCACCAGGCTTCCTGTGCGTGTCCTCGGCCCAGTGCCACTAGTGCCAGCACCACTCATCAGGCCTACAGTGCGCCTCGCCTCTCCAGCGCTGCCGGAGCCTTCCTCCTCTCCTGCGGTGCCGGAGTCTCCCGCCTGTTCAGTGCAGTCAGAGCCTTCCTCCTCTACAGCGCTGCTGGAGTCTCCCGCCTGTTTAGCGCTGCCAGAGCCTTCCGCCTCTACAGCGTTGCCGGAGTCTCCTGCCTGTTTAGCGCAGCCAGAGCTGCCAGCCTGCATGGAGCAGCCAGAGCTGCCAGTCTGCATGAAGCAGCCAGAGCTGCCAGTCTGCATGGAGCAGCCAGAGCTGTCAGTCTGCATGGAGCAGCCAGAGCAGTCAGTCTGCATGGAACAGCCGGAGATGTCAGTCTGCAAGGCGCTGCCAGTCTGCAAGGCGCTGCCAGTCTGCAAGGCGCTGCCAGTCTGCAAGGAGCTGTCAGTCTGCAAGGAGCTGCCAGTCTGCAAGGAGCTGCCAGTCTGCAAGGAGCTGCCAGTCTGCAAGGAGCTGCCAGAGCTGCCAGTCTGCATGGAGCAGCCAGAGCTGCCAGTCTGCAAGAAGCAGCCAGATCCACCAGTCAGCCAGACTCTTCCAGATCCACCAGTCAGCCAGACTCTTCCAGATCCACCAGTCAGCCAGACTCTTCCAGATCCGCCAGTCAGCCAGACTCTTCCAGATCCGCCAGTCAGCCAGACTCTTCCAGATCCGCCAGTCAGCCAGACTCTTCCAGATCCGCCAGTCAGCCAGACTCTTCCAGATCCGCCAGTCAGCCAGACTCTTCCAGATCCGCCAGTCAGCCAGACTCTTCCAGATCCGCCAGTCAGCCAGACTCTTCCAGATCTGCCAGTCAGCCAGACTCTTCCAGATCTGCCAGTCAGCCAGACTCTTCCAGATCTGCCAGTCAGCCAGACTCTTCCAGATCTGCCAGTCAGCCAGACTCTTCCAGATCTGCCAGTCAGCCAGACTCTTCCAGATCTGCCAGTCTGCCAGACTCTTCCAGATCTGCCAGTCAGCCAGACTCTTCCAGTCAGCCAGACTCTTCCAGTCAACCAGACTCTTCCAGATCTAACAGTCAACCAGACTCTTCCAGATCTAACAGTCAGCCAGACTCTTCCAGATCTGCCAGTCAGCCAGACTCTTCCAGATCTGCCAGACTCTTCCAGATCTGCCAGTCAGCCAGACTCTTCCAGATCTGCCAGTCAGCCAGACTCTTCCAGATCTGCCAGACTCTTCCAGATCCGACAGTCTACCAGACTCTTCCAGATCCGCCAGTCTACCAGACTCTTCCAGACCCGCCAGTCAGCCAGATTCTTCCAGATCCGCCAGTCAGCCAGGATCTTCCAGAGCCTTCCTCCTCTCCTGTGCTGCCGGAGTCTCCCGCCTGTCCGGCGCTGCTGCCGGGGTCTCCCGCCTGTCCGGCGCTGCTGCCGGGGTCTCCCGCCTGTCCGGCGCTGCTGCCGGAGTCTGAAGAGCCCCTCTGTCCCGAGCTGCCCCTCTGTCCCGAGCTGCCCCTCTGTCCCGAGCTGCCCCTCTGTCCCGAGCTGCCCCTCTGTCCCATGTTGTTAAGTAGGGTTGCCGTGGCTGGGAGGTCACGGAAGCGGACAAGGTGGGGGAAGACTGCGGTGAAGTGGGGGCCACGTCCAGCATCAGAGCCGCCACCGCAGACAGATGCCCACCCAGACCCTCCCCGATAGGTTCAGGTTTTGCGGCCGGAGTCCGCACCTTGGGGGGGGGGGTACTGTCACGCCCTGGCCATAGTTTACTTTGTATGTTTCTATGTTTTGATTGGTCAGGGTGTGATCTGAGTGGGCATTCTATGTTGGATGTCTTGTTTGTCTATTTCTGTGTTTGGCCTGATATGGTTCTCAATCAGAGGCAGGTGTTAGTCATTGTCTCTGATTGGGAACCATATTTAGGTAGCCTGGGTTTCACTGTGTGTTTGTGGGTGATTGTTCCTGTCTCTGTGTTTTGCACCAGATAGGGCTGTTTCGGGTTTTCGTACTTTTTTTATTTTGTTAGTTTGTCGTGTATAGTTTCTGTATTAAATAAAATGAATCACAACTACGCTGCATTTTGGTCCGCTCCTCCTTCCCACAACGAAAGCCGTGACACCCTGGCTGTCTGTAAATTAACATAATAATAATAATAATAAAATTATGCTGTCTGGTTTGCTTAATATAAAGAATTTGAAACAATTTATACTTTTACTTTTGATACTTAAGTATATTTAAAACCAAATAATTCTTGACATTTACTCAAGTAGTATTTTACTTGGTGAATTTCCCTTTTACTTGAGTCATTTTCTATTAAGGTATCTTTACTTATACTTATACTTTTTCCACCACTGAGCACGTCCATACAAAGTCACAAATCCCATAGAAAGTTTACAGTAAAGTAAAACCTGGCCCAATGCTTACTTGAGATTTGCATGCTTAAATCAGATTTTCATGTAAATCATGCATTGATGTCAGTTGCAACCACAGATTTTAAGGTTGGATTTGAATTCAGTAGAAAGTGGGAGATCTGGGAAGATTTTTTATTTTTTTACTAGGCAAGTCAGTTAAGAACAATTTCTTATTTGCAATGACGCCTGGGAACAGTGGGTTAACTGCCTGTTCAGGGGCAGAACGACAGATTTGTACCTTGTCGGCTCTGGGGTTTGAACTTGCAACCTTTCAGTTACTAGTCCAATGCTCTAACCATTAGGCTACCCTGCAGCCCCAGATGGAGAAAAAGGGAATAAATATTGAGTGAATCAGAGAGGGGAGTTGCAGACAGGGTAGATGGAAAGAGATGCAGAAAGAGGAGACAAGGACAGAGGTTCTTAGAGACTGTGGGAGATAGATAGAGACATGGATAGACATGAAGAGAAAGACAGGGTTAGAGAATAGGGGACATGGAAGAGATATAATCAAAGGGGCAGGAGAGAGAGAGAGAGACAAGTGAAAGAGGGAACGGCTTAGACACCAGGGCAGACTGATAAAGAGGGGGATAGAAACTGAAGGAGTGAGAGAGATAGAGAGCCAAGTGAAAGGGGGAACAATCCGAGGAACAGAAGCAGCCCTGGCTGCCTGGTCTGATTAATATTCATGGGCCGGAGGAGGCAGATGCGGCTGACATCTGGGTGATGTCAGCGTGTTGTCAACACATTGTTAGCGCCGCAAATGCGCAAACAGATTAACAGCCCGGCGAAGCTACGTTGCAACGCATTCGCAGGGTGAGAAAACCAGCTCCCGTGTTTTACTTACAAGGAAGAGGGAGAAGAAGAGTATAGACAGGTCAGTCATTAGAGGTGAACAATGGTTCAAGAGTGGGCACCTTTTCCGTAAATGTTCAAAGTATCAGTCGTTGTTAGGCTTATTCAAAGTTGATAATGAACTGAGTACAATTAATGGTTTGGGAGACGGGCCAGAATGAATGATAGATGATAGTTACTTCCAGTTGTGTGTTCTTGTACACTGAAAAAAATATGCTATCGAGAACCTAAAAGGGTTCTTCAGCTGTCCCCATAGGAGAACCCTCTGAATAACTATTTTTGTTTCCAGGTTAAACCATTTTGGGTTCCATGTAGAACCCTATGTGGACAGCCGAAGAACACTTTTGGAACCCTTTTTTCAAAACTGTAGGGGAGCACATAAGTGATTTGTTGAAACCTTTTGTGTGACAAAGGAGTATTCAGAATGCGTCCTTCTACAGACAGTTACTGGTAGGCCTACTGTCTTCGAATCAATTTGTAATCAAACTGTTATGCGCCATATAGCGAGAGGAATTGTAGAATATTTTGTCAATGACTGCAATGCCAATCATAGATGATTTACAGAAGTAAAGTGCGCATTGGAAAAAATAGACAGAGGTTTTCCCTCAGACAAATTTAGTGTTGATGGGCATTATAGTTTAACCACTTCAACAAGACAGGATTCATAATCTCAACCAATTCACTATTCCACATCTAAACACTCATCCCCCATGTCAAGGCCCTTGAGGTACAATAGGATTATTTCTGTACAGGATCTACATTGTTGAGGCTTCAGATCTTGAAGTGGTAGATGAGGTCACTGGAAGGTGAGGTGTGTTTCAGGAAGTGCTCCCCTCAATGGGACACTACCAATGGGAGTTTGGATGTTGGAGAGCCCCCGATCCCTAATTGACACCCACATCGTACAGCATGCACAGGGATAGGCCCTGGCTCAGTGCACAATGCAGAGCAGTGTGTTACTAGCACAGAGGAGCCTGCGTGGGTTAGCGGGGTCATATGCCAGACCATCCATATTGTCCCACCAGCGGACAAACTGGGAAAAATAGGACATTCCTGCCACTCCCTGCCACTTGGCAGATACAGCTTTGTCTGTCTTGAAATCAACCCTCATTTTAAGTTGTAATATCCTAACATACTCTCACACAGACATTTTCTGATCTCTCTCTCTTTCTCTTTCTCTCTCTCTCTCTCTCTCTCTCTCTCTCTCTCTCTTTCTCTCTCTTGCTCTCTCTCTCTCTCGTGCTTTGTTTCCCCCGCTTGTGGCAACAGAAAGCAGACGCCTTTGATAGATGAAGTGACAATGTCTCGTTAAATATCCACCTTGTTATCCGGTTCTACAAGAAGTTCCAGGACAAAAAGGCAAAAGCAAGCAATGAATGAAATACGCACAAAGACACAAATGCACTTTAATAAGCTACATCTATAGACACAATGTCAGCAGTGCATCTAAGCGTCTCACAATACACAGTTCACATACAGTAATAACAACATTAATGAGGTTTTTATTAGCGGCATGTGCTGTAATCCACCTCTATGGCTCCAGGCTACTGCACCTCGGCACTGGGAGAGAGGTGTTATGTGTTTGATGTGAATACAATTATGTTCATGATGGCTCCTCTCCTCTCAATTGCTGATTCTCTAATCACTGAAGAGCTTAGTCTCCCTGTAGCCTCCCTGCATTGCTCCATCATAATCAGTCCTTTACAGCTGGCTCGTTCACTTTGAGAGCTGCAATGTTGTTTGTACTCTATTTCTTTTTACGCCGGCATCTCGGGGGACGACTGTTTTCCAAGTTTCAGGACCTCTGGGAAAGCCAGTGAACAATTGGCCCTGTTTAAATTGACTTCTTCTTCTCTCCTTCCAGCCTGTCTTCAGTTTATAACTGACATGTGAAAAATTTCATCATATTGCCTTCCACTATACATTCCTCATGGATCACTGAACATGATGTAAATCTGTGAGAATGGGCTGATGAGATTTAGCAGGTAAACTGCCAGTAGGAGGAAACACTGTAAAGGAAGCCATCTTGGATCTGAGCTGGGTGCATGGAGAAATTTAAGTCAGCCTATGTAATTTCACAGGTGTTTGTTCTATTTGACAGGCAATTATGGTCATACAGTACCCTACTAATGACAGTGTTTCTATGTGTATCTTATATGGGACACATTTTTGTACATTGTATCTAAATATTCTTATTGCACTCAAGAGTTATAAAGACAGCCTCATACTTTCTAGAAACACAATGCTGTTAGGTTCCCGCACGTCTACCTTACTTTGCCAAACTTGACGTTCTGCATGACGTTCTGTTAATATAATCAATTACAATAGTCATGGAGGGGGAAAAATACTGAAAGATTTGGAACCTGAATTCATTTGACATTTTACCACAACATGAATATTTATAGAAGGTTTTGGGAAGTGATTTTGTTGCATACCATTACGTGATTTTTCACGTCTTTTGGTCGGCATGTAGTAACGACACTGATGTCTTCATTTCACATGCTGCATAATTATATCCTCATCCTCTCTTCAGCCAGTCATTTTGAAATGTATATCTTGGCAATAGAGACTGTGCCGGTAAAATGAGCAATGTAGTGGCAATTGTTCATTTTAATTGTGGAAACGTATGAAGATTTGTATAAAAAAATAACTCCGCCAGATGTTATATTGCTAGCAGGCTGATTTGCATTTCATTCGGCACTGTCGAGGAAAATCCTGATGCATTTGCAATATTGAAATGCACTGAGGAAGAAACTGTTACCAGTGACTTATACGAGCAGGAGGCATGTTTTCGGGTTGGGGGGGAAGTGGCAGAAAAATGCTCCTCCTATAGCAATTAGCCACAGAGCTTGTAATATGCCAGAATCTCTCTTACTTAGTGATTTTCTCTCTGTCAAACGAGCCAAATTAATTTGAGTGATACTTTTCATTTAGTTAGCTTCAAAAACAGCCTTTCCGTTCACATTCCATATGGGCATCTGATGCAAGGTATGCCATTAAACTGCTGCAGCCAGATGTTCACCACAACCCTCCCATTATCAATGCAAATTTATTCATTAAACAATTTAATTGTGTCAATGATTGACAGGTGGCCACATTATTATGGGGGAATGTTATGAAGCTAATAATATGTTGGTCTTATTAACTCCCTGTGTAAGCAATATGTGTTTCAACGTTTGTATGGATTAACCCCTTCTGATGTTGTACAGTGGGCCAATTGATTCCACCCACAGATAAGATAAGGCAAAAATGCTGCATAATTTGACATCAGTGGTTATTACGCTGCTCAACTATATATGGAAGAGGATCTGCATGATAATGTGGAAAGCCCTAGAGACATGCCCCACAACTCTCAGAACACTACAATTTGTTCTCGTAGCCAGTTTAGATGAAGAAAGAGCATATCGATTTCTGTCAATTTCATAATGGATTCGTGTGGGGCTATGCCAAATTTACAGGGTGGTCTATTAAGGCGTATATCTTACAGACTATCACAGCTTCTGAAGGCCTTTCCTAATGGTAGAACCAGAATAGTTAACTTTTATTTGTATTTTTTATGTAAATGTGTGTATGTATATACATATACGGTAAGTTATACATGTATACATATGTATATATGTATATATAAATGTATATATATACATACCAAAAATGTTTTATACTACAACTAAAGGCACAAACATTTACATAAAAAATAAATAAAAGTTATACTATTATTGTCACGACTTCCGCCAAAGTCGGCTCCTCTCCTTGTTCGGGCGACGTTCGGCAGTCGACGTCACCGGTCTTCTAGCCATCGCCTCTTCCTTTGTCATTGTTCCATTTGTTTTGTCTTGTTTCCCCGCACACCTGGTTTACATTCCCTAATCACACTACATATATTTCCCTCTGTTTCCCCCATGTCTTTGTGTGGAATTGTTTCGTTACATGTTTTCGTATTACGCGCCAGGCTGGTTTTTCCCTGGGTTGGTTTTACCCTGGGTACCGTGTGAAACCTGAGTGTGGGTAATTGTTTGACTTATGCATTATTGTGACTGTTGTCGCGCTTTGCAATTTTGTCATTTGGCTGAAGGTTTTAGCAAATTAAAATTAAAAAACCTGAAATACCTTAGTATTCAGACACTTTGCTATGAGACTCAAAATGGAACGCAGGTGCATCATGTTTCCATTGATAATCTTTGGGATGTTTCTACAACTTAATTGAAGTGCACCTGTGGTAAATTCAATTGATTGGACATGATTTGTAAAGGCACACACCCGCTTTTTTGTGACCCGTTTACGGAAACTAGGCGTATGTCGGAAGTCACGACTTCACAGGAGAGCCATTTGAACATATGTGATCTAACACGTTGTTTACCTAGCTAGGTTCATTGTTTACCTAGCGAGCTAGCTGCATGTCTTAAGCTAAAGTGTACTGTTAGCTAGCTAGCTAACGTTAGCTGGCTGGCTCCCTAGCTGACTTTACATGTATGACGTTATTATTCGTATCCCAAAGCCGTTTGCTTTGCTAGTTAGATCCTAATGTTAGCTAGCTAACATTGAACCTCGTTGGTTAGCTCCCAACTTAATCACGCAGGGTAGTAACGACATGATTTGGCACTGTTCATTGTTGTTTAACTAGCTAATGTTAGCTGGCTGGCTCGTTAGCTAACGTTACATGACATGTGTTATCTTACATGTTGTTTATCTAGCTAGGTTCATTGTTTACCGACCAAGCTATCTACATCTCTTAAGCTAAAATGTACAACACCCGTTGAATACGTCGGTGTCAGTAAACGTCGGCTGAAAAGCAGAATGAAATTGTTGCCAGCAGAGCTGGCCAGGCCGTTTTCATATTATCCAGAGGTAAACAAATCATCGGCCAGAGTGTCAAGTGTGCGCTCTAAACGAGCTGAGAGCAAAACGAGATTAGTGGGGCTAAAGATTAACCTGTTGAAACTCCCCATCCCGGATCCAGGATCGTGACTAAAGCCTCAGGCTCATTAGCATAACGCAATGTTAACGATTTCTGAAAATCGCAAATAAAATGAAAATAATGCGCCTGCTCTCAAGCTTAGCCTTTTCTTAACAACACTGTCATCTCAGATTTTCAAAATATGCTTTTGAACCATAGAAATTGACTAATTTGTGTAAGAGTATGCTAAGCTAGCTTAGCATTTTGAGTAGCATTTAGCACGCAACATTTTCACAAAAACCAGATAACCAAATAAATAAAATCATTTACCTTTGAAGAGCTTCGGATGTTTTCAATGAGGAGACTCTCAGTTACATACCAAATGCGCAGTTTTTCCTGAAAGCGTCTGTGTGTAGGAGAAATCGTTCCGTTTTGTACATCGCATTTGGCTACCGAAACGAACCGAAAATTCAGTCACCTACAACGTCAAACTTTTTCCGAATTAACTCCATAATATTGACCGAAACATGACAAACGTTGTTTGGAATCAATCCTCAAGGTGTTTTTTCACATATCTCTTCATTGATATATCGTTCGTGGAAGCTTGCATTCTTCTCTAAATTCCATGGAAAAATACTTGCAGCTGACTTTTGCGCACCAATTTCGGCGCAGGACACCGGGCGGACACCTGGTAAATGTGGTCTCTTATGGTCAATCTTCCAATGATATGCCTACAAATACGTCACAATGCTGCAGACACCTTGGGGAAACGACAGAAAGGGCAGACTTACTCCTCTCGCATTCACAGCCATATAAGGAGACAATGGAAAACAGAGCCTCAAAAATCCTGCTCATTTCCTGGATGCCGTCTCATCTTGGTTTTGCCTGAAGCTCACGTTCTAGGGCACACACAGAAAATATCTTTGTAGTTCTGGACACGTCAGAGTGTTTTCTTTCGAAAGCTATCAATTATATGCATAGTCGAGCATCTTTTTGTGACAAAATATCTTGTTTAAAACGGGAACGTTTTTCATCCAAAAATGAAATAGCGCCCCCATAGCATCAAGAGGTTGAGGGTGTGAACGATGCTGAATGGGTGTAGACAGAGAATGGGTGTAGACATGTACCAAAACATTCAAAGGCCATTTTCTCAAATGCAAGTTTAGAAGTTGAGCAACTTTCAAAGCAGAATTACTTTCCCATTGTTCCTCAAAAATGTATTATATGATATACCATTGTGTAGCTCTGAGTCTCTACTTTTATCCGATGTAAAAAACACAATTTAAAATATTGCTACACAAGACCAAATCCAGGTGGTGAGTCACATTTATGATCCCACAGTTGACAGTGCATGTCAGAGTAAAAACCAAGCCATGGAATTGTCTGCAGAGCTCAGAGACAGGCACCTAAAGGCTGTCAAACAATGAGAAACAAGATTATCTGGTCTGATGAAACCAAGATTGAACTATTTTGCCTGATTGCCAACCGTCACGACTGGAGGAAATCTGGTACCATCTCTACGGTGAAGCATGGTGCTGGCAGCGTCATGCTGTGGAGATGTTTTTCAGCGGCAGGGACTGGGAGACGAAAAAGGATTGAGTTAAAAGTGAACATAGCAAAGGACAGAGAGATCCTTGACCTCAGGACCTCAGACTGGGGCGAAGGTTCACCTTCCAACAGGACATTGACCCTAAGCATACAGCCAAGACAACGCAGGAGTGGCTTCGGAACAAGTCCTTGAGTGGCCCAGCCAGAGCCCAGACTTGAACCCGATCTAACATCTCTGGAGAGACATGAAAATACCTGTGCAGCGATGCTCCCCATCCAACCTGACAGAGCTTGTGAGGATCTGCTATGAGTTACTATGTAGGCACTGTGTCGTTAGTTACTATGTAGGGACTGTGTCATTTCTTACTTTATAGGCACTGTGTTGATAGTTACTAGGTAGGCACTGTGTCATTAGTTACTAAATAGGCACTGTGTCATTTGCTAATATACAGTATAGGCACTGTGTCATAGTTACTATGTAGGCACTGTGTCATTTGTTACTATGTAGGCACTGTGTCAATTGATACTATTTAGGCACTGTGTAGGCACTGTGTAATTTGATACTATGGAGGCACGGTGTAGTTAGTTACTATGTAAGCACTGTGTCATTTGTTACTATGTAGGCACTGTGATGTTAGTTGCTGTGTAGTGCACTCCGTAGTTAGTTACTATGTAGTCACTGTGTCGTTAGTAAAATGTAGAAACTGTCTCATTTATTGCTATGTAGGCACTGTTTCGTTAGAAACTATGTAGGCACTGTGTTGTTAGTTGCTATGTAGGCACAGTGTAGTTAGTTACTATGTAGGCACTGTGTCATTTATACTATGTAGGCACTGTGTCATTTGTTACTATATAGGCACTGTGTCAATTGTTACTATGTAGGCACTGTATTGTTAGCTATTATGTAGGCACTGCGCAGTTAGTTAAAATGTAGGCACTGTGTCATATGTTACTATATAGGAACTGTGTAATTTGTTACTATGTAGGCACTGTGTCAATTGTTGCTATGTAGGCAAGGTGTCATCTGTTACTATGTAGGCCCTGTGTTGTTAGTTACTATGTAGGCACTGTGTCATTTGTTACTATGTAGGACACTGTGCCATGTGTTACTTTCTAGACACTGTGTTATTTGTTACTATGTAGGCACTGTGTTGTAATTACCATGTAGGCACTGTGTCATTAGTAATAATGTAGGCATTGTGTAATTTGTTACTGTATAGGAACTGTGTAGTTTGTTACTATGTAGGCACTGTGTCATTTGTTACTATGTAGGACACTGTTCCATTTGTTACTTGTGTCATTAAATACTATGTAGGCACTGTGTTATTTGCTACTATGTAGGCAATGTGTCATTTGATACTATGTAGGCAATGTGTCATTTGTTATTTTGTATGCAGTGTGTCATAGTTACTATGTAGGCACTGTGTCATTTGTTACTGTGTAGGAACTGTGTCAGTTGTTACTATTTATGCACTGTGTCATTTGATACTATGTAGGCACTGTGTCATTAGTTACTAAATAGGCACTGCGTCATTTGCTAATATACAGTATAGGCACTGTGTCATTTGTGACTATGTAGGCACTGTGTCATTTGTTACTTTGTAGGAACTGCGTCATTTTTTACTTTGCAGGAACTATGTCATAGTTACTATGTAGGCACTGTGTCATTTGTTACTATGTAGGCACTGTGTCAATTGATACTATTTAGGCACTGTGTAATTTGATACTATGGAGGCACGGTGTAGTTAGTTACTATGTAAGCACTGTGTCATTTGTTACTATGTAGGCCCTGTGTTGTTAGTTACTATGTAGGCACTGTGTCATTTGTTACTATGTAGGACACTGTGCCATGTGTTACTTTCTAGACACTGTGTTATTTGTTACTATGTAGGCACTGTGTTGTAATTACCATGTAGGCACTGTGTCATTAGTAATAATGTAGGCATTGTGTAATTTGTTACTGTATAGGAACTGTGTAGTTTGTTACTATGTAGGCACTGTGTCATTTGTTACTATGTAGGACACTGTTCCATTTGTTACTTGTGTCATTAAATACTATGTAGGCACTGTGTTGTTAGTTACTATGTAGGCACTGTGTCATTTGTTACTATGTAGGACACTGTGCCATGTGTTACTTTCTAGACACTGTGTTATTTGTTACTATGTAGGCACTGTGTTGTAATTACCATGTAGGCACTGTGTCATTAGTAATAATGTAGGCATTGTGTAATTTGTTACTGTATAGGAACTGTGTAGTTTGTTACTATGTAGGCACTGTGTCATTTGTTACTATGTAGGACACTGTTCCATTTGTTACTTGTGTCATTAAATACTATGTAGGCACTGTGTTATTTGCTACTATGTAGGTAATGTGTCATTTGATACTATGTAGGCAATGTGTCATTTGATACTATGTAGGCAATGTGTCATTTGTTATTTTGTATGCAGTGTGTCATAGTTACTATGTAGGCACTGTGTCATTTGTTACTGTGTAGGAACTGTGTCAGTTGTTACTATTTATGCACTGTGTCATTTGATACTATGTAGGCACTGTGTCATTAGTTACTAAATAGGCACTGCGTCATTTGCTAATATACAGTATAGGCACTGTGTCATTTGTGACTATGTAGGCACTGTGTCATTTGTTACTTTGTAGGAACTGCGTCATTTGTTACTTTGCAGGAACTATGTCATAGTTACTATGTAGGCACTGTGTCATTTGTTACTATGTAGGCACTGTGTCAATTGATACTATTTAGGCACTGTGTAATTTGATACTATGGAGGCACGGTGTAGTTAGTTACTATGTAAGCACTGTGTCATTTGTTACTATGTAGGCACTGTGATGTTAGTTGCTGTGTAGTGCACTCTGTAGTTAGTTACTATGTAGTCACTGTGTCGTTAGTAAAATGTAGGCACTGTCTCATTTGTTGCTATGTAGGCACTATGTCGTTAGACACTATGTAGGCACTGTGTTGTTAATTGCTATGTAGGCACTGTGTAGTTAGTTACTATGTAGGCACTGTGTCATTTGATACTATGTAGGCACTGTGCCATTTGTTACTATATAGGCACTGTGTCAATTGTTACTATGTAGGCTCTGTATTGTTAGCTACTATGTAGGCACTGTGAAGTTAGTTACTATGTAGGCACTGTGCAGTTAGTTATAATGTCCCCAGTCCGGCGACAGTACCCAGTCCAGAGCGTCCGGCGACAGTACCCAGTCCAGAGTTTCCGGTGACAGTTCACAGACCGGAAACCTCCAACGTCGGGCCACAGTCCGGAACCTCCAACGACGGGCCACAGTCCGGAACCTCCAACCACGGGCCACAGTCCGGGACCTCCAATGATGGGCCACAGTTGGGAACCTCCAAAGATGGGCCCCAGTCCGGAACTTCCAACGACAGGCCACAGTCCGGAACCTCCAGCGTCGGGCCACAGTCCGGAGCCTCCAGCGACGGTCCCCAGTCCAGAACCTCCGGCGATGATCCACGCAGCGAGTGTACCCAGCCCGGGGCCCATGGCAAGGATCCGCAGTCCAGAGCCTCCGGCGACATTTCACAGACCGGAACCTCCAACGACGGGCCACAGTCCGGAACCTCCAGCGACGGTCCCCAGTCCAGAACCTCCGGCGATGATCCACGCAGCGAGTGTACCCAGCCCGGGGCCTACGGCAAGGATCCGCAGTCCAGAGCCTCCGGCGACATTTCACAGACCGGAACCTCCAACGATGGGCCACAGTCTGGAACCTCCAGCGACGATCCCCAGTCCGGAGCTTCCAACGACGATCCCCAGTCCGGAGCCTCCAGCGACGATCCCCAGTCCGGCGATAGTACCTAGGCCAGAGCGTCCGGCGACAGTACCCAGTCCAGAGCGTCCGGCGACAGTACCCAGTCCACAGTTTCCGGCGACAGTTCACAGACCGGAACCTCCAATGACGGGCCACAGTCCGGAACCTCCAACGATGGCCACAGTGCGGAGCCTCCAGAGACGGTCCCCAGCCTGGGGTCTCCTCAGCGATGGTCCCCAGCCCGGGTTCTTCAGCAACGGTCCCCAGCCCGGGGCCTCCAGCGAAGATCCCCAGTCCGGCGACAGTACCCAGTCCAGAGCGTCCGGCGACAGTACCCAGTCCAGAGTTTCCGGCGAAAGTGATCCACGCAGCAAGTGTACCCAGCCTGGGGCCTACGGCGAGGATCCACAGTCCAGAGCCTCCGGTACTGTCACGCCCTGACCTTAGTTATCTTTGTTTTCTTTATTACATTGGTTAGGTCAGGGTGTGACGAGGGTGGTTTGTTTAGTTTTTGTATTGTCTAGGTTTTTTTGTATGTCTAGGGGTTTTTGTATGCCTAGGGTTTTATATGTCTATGGTTGCCTAGATTGGTTCTCAATCAGGCAGCTGTTTATCGTTGTCTCTGATTGGGGACCATATTTAGGTAGCCATATTCTTTGGGTAGTTTGTGGCCCGTATTCTATGTTTAGTTGCCTGTCTGCCCAAGCCATATTAGCTTCACAGTTCGTTTTGTTGTTTTGTATGGTTTGTTCAGTGTTCTTTCTTAATTAAAGAAGTATGTACGCTTACCACGCTGCGTCTTGGTCTCCTCCATATGACGACCGTGGCACACTGTGTTGTTAGTGATTATTGGCACGTTCTTATTTGTTACTATAATGGCACTGTGACGTTAGTTACTATGTAGCCATTGTGTCTTTTGTTACTATGTAGGCACTGTGTCATTTGTTACTATGTAGGCACATTGTCGTTAGTAACAATGTTGGCACTGTGACATTTGATACTATGTAGCCAATGTGTAGTTTGTTACAGTGTAGGCACTGTGTCATCTGATGCTAAGTAGGCACTGTGTCTTTTGTTACCATGTAGGCACTGTGTCGTTAGTTACTATGTAGGCACTGTGTCTTTTGTTGCTATGTAGGCACTGTGTCATTTGTTACTATGTAGAACCTGTGTCGTTAGTTACTATGGAGCCACTATGTCATTTGTTACTATGTAGAACCCGTGTCGTTAGTTACAATGTAGGCACTGTGTAATTTCTTCCTATGTAGGCACTTTGTCATTTGTTACTTTGTAGGCACTGTGTCATTAGTTACTATGTGGCATTAGTTACTATGTGGCATTGTGTAATGCCAACATTGATACTACGTGGGCATTGTGTATTTAGTTACTATGTAGGCACTGTGTCATTTGTTATGATGTAGGCACTGTGTTGTTAGTTACTATGTAGCCACTGTGTAGGGATATGTCCAAAACTGAATGAATCGTAGGGCTCTGTAACTAGAAAGAAGGCTAGTTTACAACACCATTACCTGATCGTAACAGATGAACATTAGACTGGACCTCTGTGAGCTTGGTGGCTGTTTTTTTGGAGTCCAAGGTTACCTTCTTACCTTTGGCTTAAAGCTGGTTAGAGAGTGCATGTTCTCTGTATTTACATACTTTGTCTTATTAATAGAGTTTTGACAGGCACTCCCCAGATGCCTAACCCACCATCTTAAGGACCCCATTACCTCCTGCTTCAGGATGTTGTTTTAGCTCCTTAAGTGTTCCTGATTTGTTTTGCTCAACCACCCTCTGTGTGAATTATGTTCCCAAAGAGGAAGTTGTACGGTGTAAGTGTTTATACAGGAAGTGTTTGGTTTCCTGACTTGGTTCAGGATGACCATCTGTATGCAGTGTCACTCACCCCAATTTCCATCTCTTAATTCATGCTGTACAGTTAGTGATTTCATCCTGTACAGTTAGTGATGTTCCACACAAATGCAAGCTTCTTTTTTTTTACACATATATACTATATTTATTTGTTCCAAATAGGACAATCAACAGTTACAGAAATATAATGTTTTTTTGCCCTCCCCCCAACCCAAAGACAAGAACATAACAACAGCCAAACATTAACAACAAAAAGAGGTCAACCATTTTCTTTTCTTTCCTATGTAAAGAGATATTCTCTGGGTAAGATTTAGCATGTTAAATTCAGGGATTAGTGGTATTGTGGTAGAGGTAATCTCAGAGATATAGCGCAGTACTGAGCTCTAAAACTTTTGTATCTCAGCACACTCCCACGTGCAATGATATAAGGTTCCTAGATGCGTGTTACATTTAACAAACATGTATGGGATATTAGGGTCAAATTTGTGAAGCTTAAGGGGTGATATAAGTTCTCATTATCCAATTGTATTGCAACAATCTCAGGTAAATGTTTATTGTCTGTATCTGAGTTTTAGAGCATATCATACCCAAGTCTTCATTTAGTAGCTTCCATTTTCCCATATAAAAACGTAATTTCACCTCTCCCATAACACATATTAAAACCTCTTGGAACTCCCCATCCCGGATCCGGGATCGTGACTAAAGCCTCAGGCTCATTAGCATAACGCAACGTTAACGATTTCTGAAAATCGCAAATAAAATGAAAATAATGCGTCTGCTCTCAAGCTTAGCCTTTTCTTAACAACACTGTCATCTCAGATTTTCAAAATATGCTTTTGAACCATAGAAATTGACTAATTTGTGTAAGAGTATGCAAAGCTAGCATAGCATTTTGAGTAGCATTTAGCACGCAACATTTTCACAAAAACCAGATAACCAAATAAATAAAATCATTTACCTTTGAAGAGCTTCTGATGTTTTCAATGAGGAGACTCTCAGTTACATACCAAATGCGCAGTTTTTCCTGAAAGCGTCTGTGTGTAGTAGAAATCGTTCCGTTTTCTACATTGCGTCTGGCTACCGAAACGACCCGAAACTTCAGTCACCTACAACGTAAAACTTTTTCCGGATTAACTACATAATATCGACCGAAACATGGCAAACGTTGTTTGGAATCAATCCTCAAGGTGTTTTTTCACATATCTCTTCATTGATATGCAGTTCGTGGAAGCTTGCTTTCCTCTCTGTATCCCATGGAAAAATACTGGCAGCTGAGTTTTGCGCACCAATTTCGGCGCAGGACACCGGGCGGACACCTGGTAAATGTGGTCTCTTATGGTCAATCTTCCAATGATCTGCCTACAAATACGTCACAATGCTGCAGACACCTTGGGGAAACGACAGAAAGGGCAGGCTCATTCCTCTCGCATTCACAGCCATATAAGGAGACAATGGAAAACAGAGCCTCAAAAATCCTGCTAATTTCCTGGATGCCGTCTCATCTTGGTTTTGCCTGAAGCTCACGTTCTAGGGCACGCACAGAAAATATCTTGGTAGTTCTGGACACGTCAGAGTGTTTTCTTTCGAAAGCTATCAATTATATGCATAGTCGAGCATCTTTTTGTGACAAAATATCTTGTTTAAAACGGGAACGTTTTTCATCCAAAAATGAAATAGCGCCCCCAGAGCATCAACAGGTTAACAGAGAGCTTTACGAAAGTGTTCAAAGGAGGTTGAAGGGCAGATTGTTTTCGACTGGAAAAAAATTAAATAAAAGTTTCTCAATTGTAGGTACAGTTGAAGTCGGATGTTTACATACACCTTAGCCAAATACATTTAAACTCAGTTTTTCACAATTCCTGACATTTAATCCTAGTAAAAATTCTCTCTCTTAGGTCAGTTAGGATCACCACTTTATTTTAAGAATGTGAAATGTCAGAATAATAGTAGAGAGAATTATTTCTTTCAGCTTTTATTTCTTTCACCACATTCCCAGTGGGTCAGAAGTTTACATACACTCAATTAGTATTTGGTAGCATTGCCTTTAAATTGTTTAACTTGGGTCAAATGTTTCAGGTAGCCTTCCACAAGCTTCCCACAATAAGTTGGGTGAATTTTGGCCCATTCCTCCTGACTGAGCTGGTGTAACTGAGTCAGGTTTGTAGGCCTCCTTGCACACACACACCTTTTCAGTTCTGCCCACTAAGTTTTTTGGATTGAGGTCAGGGCTTTGTGATGACTACTCCAATACCTTGACTTTGTTGTCCTTTTGTTGCCATTTTGCCACAACTTTGTAAGTATGTTTGAGATCATTGTCCATTTGGAAGACACCTTTGCGTCAAAGCTTTAACTTCATGACTGATGTCTTGAGATATTGCTTCAATATATCCACATAATTTTGTGAAGTGCGTCAGTCCGTCATGCAGCAAAGCACCCCCACAACATGATGCTGCCACCCTCGTGCTTCACGGTTGGGATGGTGTTCTTCGGCTTGCAAGCCTCCCCCATTTTCCTCCAAACATAATGATGGTCATTATGGCCAAACAGTTCTATTTTTGCTTCATCAGACCAGAGGACATTTCTCCAAAAAGTATGATCTTTGTCCCCATGTGCAGTTGCAAACCGTAGTCTGGCTTTTTAAAGCAGGGGTTTCTTCCTTACTGAAAGGCCTTTCAGGTTATGTCGACATAGGACTCGTTTTACTGTGGATATAGATACTTTTGTACCTGTTTCCTCCAGCATCTTCACAAGGTCTTTTGCGGTTGTTTTGAGATTGATTTGCACTTTTCAAACCAAAGTACATTCATCTCTAGGAGACAGAACGCGTCTCCTTCCTGAGCGGTATGACGGCTGCTGTTACGATAAACTAGGAGTGGTGGGTGGAATCAGACGCAGAGAGCAGGGTTCAGTCGTTTGTCAAATTTATTCACCGGCGCAACAAAAACGGTCACGCCAACACACAGGGCGTATACAAGTTACCAGTCCAAACAACAGGACAAAAATAGTCCGGAGAATAAAGACACAAACAAATAACACCATCCAACAGAATAACAAGAAACAAGCCCGCACAAATACCCAGCGGGCCTAGTGCCCTTAAATAGCCTACAAACAAACAAACCCTAACACAAAACAGGTGTACCCAATTACCCAATAACCAAAAGAAAAGGGAATCGATGGCAGCTAATAGGGCGGCGACGACAACCGCCGAGCACCGCCCGAACAGGAAGAGGCACCATCTTCGGCGAGGTTCGTGACAGCTGCGTGGTCCCATGGTGTTTATACTTGCGTACTATTGTTTGTACAGATGAACGTGGTACCTTCAGGCGTTTGGAAATTGCTCCCAAGGATGAACCAGACTTGAGAATGTCTACAGTTTTGAAATATATCCACAGGTACACCTCCAATTGACTCAAATTATGTGAATTAGCCTATCAGAAGGTACTAAAGCCATGACATAATTTTCTGGAATATTCCAAGCTGTTTTATAGGCACAGTCAACTTAGTGTATATAAACTTCTGACCCACTGGAATTGTGATACAGTGAGTTATAAGTGAAATCATCTGTCTTTAAACAATTGTTGGAAAAATGTATTGTGTCATGCACAAAGTAGATGTCCTAACCGAGTTGCCACAACTATTTAACAAGAAATTTGAGGAATGATTGAAAAACAGATTTTAATGACTCCAACCTAAGTGTATGTGAACTTCTGACTTCAACTCTATTTATTTTATATATATTTTTTTTACCTGTATTTTACTAGGCAAGTCAGTTAAGAACAAATTCTTATTTTCAATGACGGCCTAGGAACAGCGGGTTAACTGCCTGTTCAGGGGCAGAACGACAGATTTTGTACCTTGTCAGCTCGGGGATTTGAACTTGCAACCTTTCGGTTACTAGTCCAATGCTCTAACCACTAGGCTACACTGCCGCCAAAAATGCTTTTGTGCTGAGCCCCTGAGCCCCTTTTCACTCTATAAGTCCATTACTTTAACAATACCTTTTTTTGCCCATTCTTTGGATCTCAAGTCATTTTTACCAGGTGTGAAATTGTCATCGCCCCAAATTGGTGTACAACTGGATGATACAGGGGATTTACCCATATATTGCTGTTCTTTGTGCCATATAGTAGGGTGTTTTTAACAAAGATATTGTTTGTCTATGTATATCTAAATGCTATCCACAAAATATATTGGTGCTGATGATTTATTTAACAAATTGATATGGCTGAAGTCAACAAAATACAGTAGGCTACAGTAAAGTAAAAGAGATAATTACATTGTATAAAGTAAACTGTAATCACAATTTAAATATTGGTCGGCTACTAATGATTTCGCTATTTCTCCACACATGGTTACCTCCCAGACAACCCCTGATCTTAAAGCAGCACCCTGGGCTTAAAGTTTGATTAGCCATGTCTTCTCCCGCTCCGATATTCCCCAGAGGTAGGCTCAAGTTTTGCTCCTCGTGTAGAGGAAACGCCATTGCCAATGGGCTATGGAGGATCATAGATTTTTATGGACCCCTTGGCTTGGCCCCTGTGAGACGGGTCCCCTGGCTGCAGTAGGCTAGGGGCCTGGGGCCCCAATAGGAAGTGCAGGCTGGAGGAGGTCACGCACAAGCAGACATGTGCCAGCATGTGATCACTATGATTTAATGGGCAGGACGTCACTAACCAATATGATGATTTAGGGTACTTTTCCCTTCGTCTCAAACCTCATAATGAATTCTATTGAGGGGCTACACTATTTGTGCAGGGATTTTTATGGTGGAGGCCTACAGTTTTTGGGCAACATATCTGCAGCCTTTGTGATACTGGCATAGTGGGATGGAAATAAGTTATCCGTTTGAATTTGAGAAGTTCCAACAGGATTCACACTACTTCTTATATAGCCTCATACGAGGCCCCAACTCTGTAGGTGTGTCTTTTAAGTAGTGATACCATGCCAGATTTATTTGGGAATAAACCCCAGACAAAGCTGGGTTCCATCCCATTCCCTGATATACAGTGCTCCTTAGTGACATGCATCTGTAATAAAACAGTAATGTCATTCCCATATGGTAGCCATATTCTCGTATGTTCCGATGGCTCCAATATAGAATATGGTTTCTACTTATACATTTCCACTTCAAGGCTGAGGGCGAAAGCCCCCCAAAGGGTTTCCAAAATGTTTACAGTAAGAAACCATTTGCTCCACCATTGCCTTGTTTTATTTATTATTTAAGTATTTTTTCACACTGTTTTTTTAGACCTGTTTTTTTGGGTGATGCAACTTTTGTGGTGAATGTTCATTTAACATTCTAACATTTATTGATAGTCTGAAGCTTTGTTTTATGTCATTATACCATATTGTATTTACACTGTGATTGCCAAATTGCAAAACATTATGGAAATATCCCCTTTCTCACAAATAACATTTATCTTGCAACAATAACACCGTATTTCATGATATGACACTGCGTACATAGTATGATTGCTTTCTTGTCAATTGTTGACTTTATTTTGGGCAGGCATCCCTTATCTATTTAATGAAGCCCTTCCAAGGAGCAGGCAGAGGCGGTGCTAAAAGAGAGAGAGGGAGCGAGAGAGAGAGAGAGAGAGAGAGGTGGGGGAGAGTGAGAGAGAGTGTGAGAGAGAGAGTGAGAGAGAGGGGTGGGGGAGAGAAAGAGTGTGAGAGAGAGAGAGTGAGAAAGAGTGTGAGAGAGAGAGTGAGAGAGAGGGGGGGAGAAAGAGTGTGAGAAAGAGAGAGAGCGAGGGGGGGTGAGTGAGAGAGAGGGGTGGGAGAGAGAGACTGAGAGTGAGAGAGAGCAAGAGAGAGAGAGAGAGAGAGGGGTGGGGGAATGGAGTGTTCCAGACCATGGACTGCTTTGTGTTTGCGCTGGTATACTAGCCTGGTCCCTGTTGTAACTAAACTGGCTTGTTCCAGTCCAGCACACCCCTCTTCATGCAGGGCCTTTTGGAGCCCATCCACACCCCTCTTCCTGCAGGGCCTTCTGGAGCCCATCCACACCCCTCTTCATGCAGGGCCTTCTGGAGCCCATCCACACCCCTCTTCATGCAGGGCCTTCTGGAGCCCATCCACACCCCTCTTCCTGCAGGGCCTTCTGGAGCCCATCCACACCCCTCTTCCTGCAGGGCCTTCTGGAGCCCATCCACACCCCTCTTCCTGCAGGGCCTTCTGGAGCCCATCCACACCCCTCTTCATGCAGGGCCTTCTGGAGCCCATCCACACCCCTCTTCATGCAGGGCCTTCTGGAGCCCATCCACACCCCTCTTCCTGCAGAGCCTTCTGGAGCCCATCCACACTCCTCTTCCTGCAGGGCCTTCTGGAGCCCATCCACACCCCTCTTCATGCAGGGCCTTCTGGAGCCCATCCACACCCCTCTTCCTGCAGGGCCTTCTGGAGCCCATCCACACCCCTCTTCCTGCAGGGCCTTCTGGAGCCCATCCACACCCCTCTTCCTGCAGGGCCTTCTGGAGCCCATCCACCACTGCAAGCTCTCTTTGCATGCAAATCCACTCTGCCTCTAAGGCATTAAGATTAATACATAGCTTTCATAAACAATGGACATCTAATGAAGATACATATGCCTCTCACTACAATATTTACCATATAGCCTCATATCGACTGTTCTACATACTACATAGACTCGATAGTTGTTTAATGTTCACATGGTTGCTCAGCAACTTTGTTGTTAACGTCATGGCCTGAGGCCGCTCTCACTGCAACAAAGAAAGGGATCGTCAGACTGTCGAGAGCAGTTCTATACCACGACTCCTGAGAGCAAGAAAAGGCAAGGATGCTCAAGTGGTGATTTTCTTTTTAAGGGCCCATGCAATACAATTCATTCACATTCAAGGGCATCACCTGAGATTGCGTTTTAGCACGTTTCAATGAAATTAGATTCCACATAAATGTTTGCTGGAGGATTACAATTTGCGTTTGCTTACGAGTGGACACATCTTGTTATTTACCATTGTCCTTTTGGCTGTTTCGTTATTTGAAACACCTCTCCAATGCTTTACTTTCCATTTGCCTACCAAATTCAATTTTGTTTAGCCAATTAATCAAATAGATGTATTAATTGTTTTCACATCTTTCATCCTCATCATAGAGCACGGTAAGGTAATACTAGTTTTGTTAGGGTCATGTAGAAATGACAGGAGGTCTGGAAACCTGTGAGGGGAGCTGGTGTTCATGAGAGCGTTTAGGAGTCACTGAGGGGGAGTTAGCCTGTTGCCACATTGCAAAGCTGCCTGATGGACTCGGGACAGACTATTAACTCCAGCCAACACCCGTGGCTTCGCTGATGTCTGCTAATCAACTTGGGTCCCCTCCAAGCCCCAAACAAAGAGGCAGGGAGAGGACGGTGCTTCGAGAGCTTTTGGCTTTAAGCTTTAGCTAGCTATGCTTTGTTTTAGGCATTTGTGGGTGCACCAAATATTGTTGAAAGAGGACTTTCCATTTTTATTAGATGTCTTCCTAGACAGCCAAAGACGAATATCCAGTATTCTGTCTGTGATAAGCAACTGGGATGTGAGAAAGAACAAAAAAATAGTAGTATTGTGAAGGATTGGAAAGGGTTGGAAAGGGTGAGCTACAATGGTCACGCCTTTGAGTCAGGGGTAGAAAGTAAAGCATCTACTTACACTGTATAATGGCTGGATTCAAGTCCTTAGGCGTGGACCGCTCATGGGACACACATATTTTGGAGAGGAGGGCTGATACTGCAGGCCAATGGCTACAGGGCTTGATGGGAAATCCCTAGCACATTAAACCACTGGGAAAAATCGTCCTGTTGTATTTCTAGTAGCCTGTAGTCAAGTAGGTTTGTGCCATTGACCAATAAGCCACACACTGAAGTTCATCATAATCCATACATGGATTTATAGACGTTATATGATAAAGTAAGCTCAAACATAATCGTACAACTCCTCAGGCCGCTCTCTGGGCCCCTATTGTTCTGATGGTTTTCATGCTGTGTTCTATGGCTTCAAGATTGATCAGATTCCGTGTTCCCAAGGCACAACATGGACAGTATACAGTACAAAATAATCTACAGATTGAATGTTACATGTGAATGTAAATGTGTATAGCCACACTGCCTTCCGAAGTTATACATACCCCTTGACTTATTCTATATTTTGTTGTGTTACAGCCTGAACTAAAAATGGACTGAATATATTTTTGTTCTCACCCATCTACACACACTACATAATAACAAAGGGAAAACTTGTTTTTAGAAATTTTTGTAAATTTATTGAAAATGAAATGTATAATATACATACATTTTCAGCCCCCCGAGTCAATACTTTTTAGAAGCATCTTTGGCGGAAATTACAACTTTGAGATGTCTTGGGTATGTCTGTATCAGCTTTGCACATCTGGATTTGGGGATTTTCTCTCATTCTTCGTTGCAGATTTTCTCAAGCTCTGTTAGATAGATGGGGAGCGGTGGTGAACAGCAATCTTCAAGTTTTTCCACAGATTTTCAATAGGGATTCAAGTCTGGACTTTGACTGGGCCATAAAAGGACTTTCACATTCTTGTTCTGAAGCCATTCCAGCATTGCTTTGGCTGTATGTTTGGGGTCATTGTCCTGTTTGAATGTAAATCTTCGCCCCCAGTCTAAGGTTGTTTGAACTCTGAAGCACGTTCTCATCAAGGATTTGCCTGTATTTGGCTCCATTCATTGTTCCCTCTATCCGTACCAGTCTCCCAGTCCCTGCTGCTGAAAAGAATCCCCATAACATGATGTTACCACCACCTTGCTTCACAGCAGGAATGATGTTAGATGGGTGATGAGCTGTGCCTGGTTTTCTCCAGACATAGTGCTTTGCATTCAAGATACAAAGTTAAATATTTGTCTCATTAGACCACATACTATTTTGCCTTATGATCTCAGAGTCTTTCACGTGTATTTTTGCAAACTCCAGGCGTGCTGTCGTGCCTTTTTCTCAGGAGTTGCTTCAACTCTCCCATAAAGCCCAGATTGGTGAAGTGCTGTAGAGACTGTCCATCTGCCGGGTTCACCCATCCCAGCCAATGAACTCTGTAGTTCTGTCAGAGTGATCATTGGGTTCTTGGTCACTTCCCTGACCAAGGTCCTTCTTGCCTGGTTGTTCAGTTTGGTTGGAAGGCCAGCTCC
Source organism: Oncorhynchus masou masou (assembly GCF_036934945.1). Classification (NCBI taxonomy): domain Eukaryota; kingdom Metazoa; phylum Chordata; class Actinopteri; order Salmoniformes; family Salmonidae; genus Oncorhynchus; species Oncorhynchus masou. The sequence continues at coordinate 63,076,914 of NC_088243.1, read as the reverse complement.
AGGCAGAGTCTGGGTAGTTCCATATTATTTCCATTTTCCAGTGATGGAGATCAATGTGCTCTTTGAAACTTTTAAAACTCTACAATTGTTTTATACCCTTCCCCAGATACAGTGGGGAGAACAAATATTTGATACACTGCCGATTTTGCAGGTTTTCCTACCTACAAAACATGTAGAGGTCTGTAATTTTTATCATAGGTACACTTCAACTGTGAGAGACGGAATATAAAACAAAAATCCAGAAAATCACATTGTATGATTTTTAAGTAATTCATTTGCATTTTATTGCATGGCATAAGTATTTGATACATCAGAAAAGCAGAACTTAATATTTGGTACAGAAACCTTTGTTTGCAATTACAGAGATCAGATGTTTCCTGTAGTTCTTGGCCAGGTTTGCACACACCGCAGCAGGGATTTTGGCTTACTCCTCCATACAGACCTTCTCCAGATCCTTCAGGTTTGGGGGTGTCACTGGGCAATACGCACTTTCAGCTCCCTTCAAAGACTTTCTATTGGGTTCAGGTCTGGAGACTAGCTAGGCCACTCCAGGACCTTGAGATGCTTCATTCGGAGCCACTCCTTAGTTGCCCTGGCTGTGTGTTTTGGGTCGTTGTCATGCTGGAAGACCCAGCCACGACCCATCTTCAATGCTCTTGCTGAGGGAAGGAGGTTGTTGGCCAAGATCTCGCGATACATGGCCCCATCCACCCTCCCCTCAATACGGTGCAGTCGTCCTGTCTCCATGCTTTCTAAGTAGGAAAACCTTCAAAATTGGCAGTGTATCAAATACTTGTTCTCCCAACTGTATATGCCTCATCACAATTATATCTCGGAGATCTACGGACAGTTCATTGGACTTCATGGCATAGTTTCTGCTCTGATATGCACTGTCAACTGCGGAACCTTATAAAGACGGGTGTGTTTCATTCTAAATCATGTTCAAACAATTTAATTGGCCACAGTTGGACTCCAATCAAGTTGTAGTGACATTTCAAGGATGATCAAAGGAAATTGGAAGCACCTGAGCTCCTCATTTTGGAGTGTCAAATCAAAAGGGTGTGAATACTTATGTAAATGAGATATTTCTGTATTTCATTTTCAAAACATTTGCTAAAAGTACATGAAAAAAGTATATGAAAATCATTTAGGCCAACACACTGCACTAGATCAAACACAATAATGGTATCAAACCTCTCCTGTCCTTGGTGGACAAGAGGGACTTGGTAGCACTACTCACTGCATTCCCCGAAGAGAACAGAAGATTATCAGAGAGTAAACAAAATTCACTGCTGGTTTTTTCCCTCCCCACATCTTTTTCCTGATACGCATTATTACACTGACACCTGTGTGTAACATGTGGAATTTAATGTATATTCATTTGCCATTTGTTTCCTCCTAAACAAGGTGCAGGGCCTGGGTTCGTTGTGTGTCTGCTGGGAACGACTTAAGGGAACGCCAGCTGTAGATTTACAGTCTGCTGTGCAGTCCGAAAATATGCTGTAAAGCTCCGGCAGTCATTGTTATAAATATAAATCAATTCATTTTTCAGTCCTCCCTCACTGCGTTTTCAGTTTAACGTGACACGTTCATATGGTGTCAGCGAGAAAAGTTACATAGAAAAAGGATAAACATTTTGCAAGTGTTACCAGACCACAGTGCAAGATTTCGCTCATGATCTATCTGCAAAATGTGTAGTTGTTTTAACATAATATAGTTCCAACGGTTCTCTATGTTTTTTTCCTGGCAATAAATGGTTTTGTATTGGTTTGACTTATTGGTCCTATTATTGAAAGGCTTATACAATGAGCCCAGAATTTTATCACATGCTGAGTACACTGTTTGAAGATATGGTGCTATACCGCAGAACCACAAAGTTTCAATGGCTTGCTTCACAAAGTTCTCTATAGAACCCTAATGTCATTTGTTCACAGTGCATATCTCTATTCATACTCTATATACAGTCTTTCTTCCGATACAGTGCATTAGGGGAAAACGATGAGTCGTCCGCTTAGCTCGGCTTTAGGATGTTTAATAAATCCGTAAAATTTCATGTGAATTGTTAATCAACCTTGCCAATCGAAGGTGTGTTTAGAACCGTCTCAAGAGAAGCATAATGTGCTGTTCACTGAAAAAACATGAATTTAATGATCTTTTAATGAGTCTAAGATTAAAACAACAAGGTAAGTTGATGCTACTGTAAAACAAGCTCGATTTGGAGCACAATACCCTTTATTCCAAGAGCAACCTATCTGAAGGTCATATGTTCAAATATTTTCTACTGAAACTGGTATACACCTGAAAGGATTTCGTTTAGCATTCACAAAGCTTTAATGAGCACAATACTGCATGCTAAAAATAGTTCACACAAATTGCATGATTAGTCTGCGCCAGTCTGCAAAATTGACAGTAATAATAACTCAGTCAAGCTTTTTGTTAATGCTCTCAGCATGTTCCTTCTACAGAGATATACTAAACAGTAGCACAGTGAATATATTCGTTTAAATGAATTTAGCTACAGTTTACAGACCCAGCTCTAGTGAATATCCTCAAACATGTTAGCTACCCCACAGCAATGTTTTCCAGTGCTGTTGCTGTGCTTAAGCTTACTGCTGAGTCCAGCAGAGGAAGAACAAGGAGGAACCCCTCTGACCAGACACTAACTGTCAAAATAAAAATGATGAACTCTGCAGAGGGTAAACATGACCCAGTGGATCTCCCATCCCATTGCTTGTGCTCCACTCTGGATGGCTATCCAAGCCTGGCCCCCCGGCCCCCTCGTCTGGGGCCAGTATGCATGCTGAGCTGTTTTTATTTTATTTATGGGGATAGTATAATTGGGCAGATAAAGAACGCGGGCGGATTAGGAGTGGAGTGACATGTTTATCGTCCGCTCGGATCAGGACCTGCCGCGAGCCACAGGTGCAGAGTTTTACATGAGGGCCGATTTATGGTGGCCAAAGGCGAGCGGGGAGGAGGAGGAGGAGGAGGAGGAAGAGGCGGTGGAGGAGGAAGAGGTGGTGGAGGAGGATATTGCCCTCTGCTGGGCACAGTTAAAATCTCCTAGTGCTTCAATTTGGCCTAAACCCTGATTTAGGACATGGGACTGGTTTCCCAGATGTAGTCTAATGTATGAAAGTGCTTTATAGTCCAGAAATTGTTTATTTTCATTTTATTATGATGATATACTTGTCATTTCATCCCAGTGGTCTTGATTTTAGATCAATAAATTAAATAAAGGTCTATGGGAGTGAAGAAGATGTTCCACATGCTCTTCCCATTTTAACATTCTGGGTATCTCTTACACCCTCTCTTGCCAAATCACAGGAGAATATCAAATGAATAACAGTAATGGCAATAGCAGACTAAAACGATTGGCAAACTATGATGCATTTTATGCAGCCATTTGTTTGCCATTACTATTTACAAGTTACAGTTGTTAAAATTACAGTGCAGGTTAATTGGAGGAAGGGATAAGAAATCCTCTTTGATAAACCTTAGCGAAGAAATAACTGTGGTACAGATGTAGGATCTTAATTTGAGTCAGTTTGCTACAGCAGGAAAATAATCCTGCAGCAACAGAAAATGTGAATTACAATTAATGGACATTTTTTGTAGGACTGAGCGAACGGGATATGCAGAGTGTGTTACTTCATTGTGTGCAGAGCTTCCTCACCAGTGCTACATGCACTTGTCCAGCCATAATGTTAAAGGGGACAGTGTGAACTGAATGGTATTTAGGGGTTCTCTGACTTTAATGTAGCTAGTAGGGCAGCCTTTACTAGCAGGCAGAGAGAGGCCAGCCCCGGGGCCTCCAGGGCCCAGTAAGCGGGTGGCAGGTCCACTTTATCACCTTCCTCCGTGTGAACTCTGGCTGAACCGGGCCACCACCAGCCATCCTGCTTTTATTTCCTTGGCATCTGCCCTGTTCCCGCATGAGACATAAGGTGAGTCGCGCCTTTTGTTTTCCACCTCCTCGCAGCATCTGCCAGGCCATCTTTAGTACTTCAATAAGACCCACTCACCCCCTGCCTGGATGCCCTCAACCTCCCTCCATCCCTTCCCCCTCCTGCTGCCTTCAATGCCGCCACCACTAGAGATGGAGGGAAATACCGGAGCCATGATGCAGACGAGGGCTTTTGCACGCCGCTGGGTTATGCATCTGAGGAGCAGCGAGGGAAAATAGGGAAGCAGGAACCGGGTTATATGAGGGTGCAGATGTGTCTCATTTATTTTATCCGGTTCGTCACATTTCATCCACTACTTCTCTCTCCATCCCCTCATAATATTTTCCCCGCTCTGTCACTCTCTCTCTCTCTCTCTCTCTCTCTCTCTCTCTCTCTCTCTCTCTCTCTGTCTCTCCTTCTCTCTCTCCTTCTCTCTCACACACACTCGCTCTCCCTCACTCTTTCCCTCCCTCACTCTTCACAAATAGGCCTGCAACCATGCCCTTTCCTCTTCAAACTAATTACCTTGGTTACCTTGTACCCACAACCCCTCGGGACACTAACAACTGTCAGACCAGTATTATTTTTGAAATTTAAACAATCATCTTACGTGCGCTGCTGCTAAGATCCTGGCCTTTTCGGCAGCTTCGACCTTCAGTAATTAATACCCCAGGGCACATTATTGGCAAAGCCTTTATCCTCCGGGCCAAGAAGCCTCTAACCCGCTAATTACGGGCAAGCAGCTAATCTTCTTGCTCCATGATTGACAGGTACACCTATTCTACTAATTGCCTGTTGCAGACAACACCTGGTGAACTGTATCGTCAAGGGAGACTGGATAGTACTGAGAACTCCTGTGGGTCTCGTGGGAGGATAAACAAGTGTGAATGTGTGTGTGTGTGTTTGTGTGCACTTCGAGCTATGGAAAAAGTGAAAGCCGAGGCCAGGTTGAGCTGTGCTTTCTGAGGAGAGTGTACTAAGACGAGCTCCAGTCTGCATTTTTATTTGGTGTGTATCTAACCCTACGATGAACACCTATTTTGTATGACAACAGACAACAAAAACACCATGACAATTTAACTATCTAGCCTTACTGTTTAATTCCATTTCTGAGTATGGTAGTGTGTTCTGCTCGATAACCTAGCTTCTATATTTGAAAAAAAGGCTTCACTCAGGCATTGATTGTACATGAAGAAATCCCATCAGAATCTCAAATGGTCGACCTTTGAATTATTATTCATACTTACAGTACACTTTTTTAGCTAACCAAAATTATTTTTACATTTTGTATCAATTCATGCACACATATGAATTAGAGCAAGCAGAGAACTAGGAATAAAAGAAAAACAACAATGTAAGTCATATCTCAACATTTTCTGATATTTTGCCATTGTTCCATTTATGACATGATTCCTTGTTTCAGCCTTTCACAAATCATCCCACTTAAATAACGCATAATGATGTTGAGAATCACCTCTGCCTTGAAATGAAATATGAAGTGTGATACTGAGGGATCTTAGTAATGAGAGATGCCACATTTCTCTCACTGCTCACTTGGAAACATACTCCATTTGAAATGCTCTGGAAAGTGTAATAGAATGACTTTTTGTTCAAAGTTGACAGGTCAATAATTATCATTCAAGTGAGGCAGGCATAGAACAGAGAAAGCAACATTGGAGATAACTTTACAACAAGGACCACATATAAAAATCTGCTCAGTGGTTCACACCTGCAGCAATAGTATTAGTAAGTATTGGCTTACTGCTGCTGATAAAACTTTATAAGTAGAAGAATAAGTGGAATAAGTTTAAATGGAATAAGTCAGGGTGATTTCCGACTCAGCTCACTCTTTGACTGCTTGAAGAGCTAGCTGAGAGGAGGACAGTGGGCCTCTGTTGTGGGAAGTGCTGTCAGTGGTCTTCACTTTGACAAGGCTGGCGGGGTAAAGGCCGAAACGTGTGACTAGTGTGAGCAGGCAGCATGGGGCACTAGAGGTACAACAAGATACAACGCCAGGCTCAGACACTTCCTTAGTCCAGGGGGACGCGGTGCGCCTCCATGTTTTGCAAATGTAACCCGTCACCCCCATGGCTCTTGACCTTAGAGTTGCAGGGCCAGCAACGCGGGGAGCACCAGCACACCAATGGATCTAAATAACATTATGATGTGATTACCATACCGCCCTCGGAAAACAAAGACCCGCTCACTCAGTCCTCCCCTTCCCTCCCCTCCTCCCTCCAAGACCAGACCCACTGCACTGCAGGGATGCCTGGGTGACAGTAGTACATCACTGGAAATCACAGGGTCTGACTCATAGAAATATAATGAATAGAAAAGTCTTCTCCATTCAAGTCAATGATGGCATAGTGGGTGGACTGGCAGCCATTTTGAGTGTACCCATGCCAGTAAGTAAAAGCAGGAAGTGTACTCTTCATTCTGTGCTGTGATTTGTTGTGTAAACTCAACTGGTATGACAAAAAATGTATTCCATTGCATGAGCCACATCATTTAGCATCATTTGAATTAATATTCTATTTTGCTATGGCAATCCAGGATCAGTTGATATACCATTCCAAAATGAAATGGAAATGATTGCATCACAATACCAGGCAGCCATTGCACGTGGACCCATGAGTTTACCAGTCAAATTGCCAGGTTTAGAGCTTCCAAGCCCGTTCTATTCATTCTATTGCTATGGTCTGACTTCTCTGGTCAGCCTCTCTGCTGGTAAAAGTCTATATGATTCTGGCTACTATGCCTGTGTGACTGATAGTGCCCATGGTCTGACCATTGTCAGGAGCTGTGGTAATTCTACTAGCAATTACATTTTATGAGATATGTATTAACACTGTAAATACACAATATCCTACATAATGTCATACAGCCTACTAAACGAAATAACCATAATAGATACAGCAATGTCTTGACCTTTACATTAAACATGACAATACAAATCTAATGGGCTGCATAAACTCTCCATTCTTTTATCATTTTCAGAATTGGTTCCTTCTTGAGTCCTGGTTGCCAGTAGCAGTTAAAGTTGAGTTCCTGATGGTGGTGACTCCTTCCTCTGAAGTCCTGAACTCTTGATGGGTGCCTGAATGTAAACCAAGCAGTAAGAAAGTAACGTTTCAACCAAGCGCCAATGAAAACATCAGTCTTCTGGGTGACCATGTCAGCCACAGCACAGATCAATGGTGAAACAAGACCCTTGACGGGAAAGGGTTGACCTGAAACTTAAAAAGACGACCAGAGAGATGAATTAAGGACCGCTGGCAACACAAGGGAATGGCAATGTAAGCTACACTGGGACTACCAATGGGCACAGAGGCGTGTTTCTTGTTCAGGAATTGCAGGATTACCACTAGAGTGCAGTCATCAGAAGCTAAAGTGATATGCTCGACGATGTTAGATTAGAACATTGTCCTCATCATGTTTCTTGTAACTGAAATGTAAAATCGGAATATAATGAAAACATTGTGTAAATCAACAATGACAGAGCATAATGTACAGTAAAGGTTGATGCATTCATACTCTATCATCAGTCAATCCAGGTTGTGTGTGTTGGAAACACTGAGTGGGTCTGGAGCACTGGGGTCTAGGTGCACAGCAGTCAGGAACCCTGAAATGAGCGCCTCATTTATCAACATTCTTCTTAGAAAATGATTTATCTACTCATTGAATATGCACAGATGTCTTCAATGGGTGGGTATGCCCAAGCGGCACTGTTGATTTTGTGTGTATGCGTGTGTGCGTGTGCGTGCTTGCGGGGGGACGTATGGGGATATAAAAAGGGAAGGGTAGACCTGAACAACAACCGAAATGTCACCCATTTTAGCAGACACTCTTATCCAGAGCAACTTACAGGACCACTTAGGGTTAAGGGCCTTGTTTAAGGGCACATCAACAGAATTGTTTTCTCACCTTGGGGATTCGACCCAGCCACCTTTCGGTTACTTGCCCAACGCTTAACCGCTAGGCCACCCCACCACCTCTAACGCAAGTGTCCTTTTCACATGTGTTGGAGGCCTTTTTTGGTCCACTTCATGCAGACCCCAGAGGCTCTATTTCACAATCCATTTCCACTGGTCTCCCCTCTACCTCTAGCATCACACTGGGCAGCCCAACCTCTGCAGAGGATGTTCAGGGGGACATGCATGGACCAGGACAGTAAAAGAAGTCAATGGACTGGAAAAGTAGACAGAGGGGAACCCAGAGTCTCCACCATAGCATGACATCTGTGACCGTTCAGATCTGATGGCCTTCTTTCTGGATGTCTACCTAAAACGTCTCGCTAAATACGACCTAGATATCCTCTGTGTAAAATAATAATTCTCAGTCTCAGTACACACTGGGTCTTTTGTTGAAAATACTGTTTTGTGAAATCTCACTTGAAAGTGTTCTTCATCGTTCTTCTTTGTTTTTCTTTGTTTGTTTTCTTTACTGACCTTTGCAGGAAATGTCTTTATCGCACCCATAGGTTTGTCAGTCAGTCTCGGGCAAGCGAAAACGTGTGTGGCTACATTTTTTTGCGGAGGTGTCTTGGGAAGGCGAGCTTTGAGAAAACTGTAGCGATTCTAAACCTGATAGATTATCTCAGTCAAATACACCTTGGAAAGAATTCTCTAAAAGCACAATTCAATCCAGCATTGGCACGATATCTTTCTTTCTTTTGAAAAACATTTCATTATGACCAACCCAATAGGTATACACTTTGAGGTTTAGAATTCCACTCTAATAAGATGTTCATGTCGTTCCATTGCAGGGCCCAAGCAGGGAGACCTAGCACTGCTTAATTGTGCAAGCTTCAGCTGCTGAAGCAGATGCTTTATTATTTATTATTGAAACCCTATCAAACAGACTTGGGTGACCGCGCTGTGTGCCTGAAAATGATGTAGGGTCAATGACATGCAAATACTTGCATGTTCCGTAGCCTCTGTAACACAGAATGAAAAGGAGAGAAATACTTCATCATGTTGTGTGCATATAATATAATTGTGTCTCTGGTTGGGTGCAGTCTGTTTGAATTTAATTAGGAGCATACTTACAGCCCCAATATTCACCTAATGAAGCTCAATTGTGCGGCTGTTGCACAACTAACACCCAAGTGATGAATGTGAGGCGTCACTGTAAAGATGATAAATCTGACTCTACCCCTCTGGACATAAAAAAGACGCCGGTTTCCGTGGCATCCGACTGGGGGTGCGAATGCACTGATTCATGGGTAAATGAGACCTGGTTGGCTCCCTGGTGGGTGGGAGCGGAGTGAGGTTTCGTGGGAAGTTGCGTGCGGAAACTACACGAGGGGCCACACGCACACACACACACACACACACACACACACACACACACACACACACACACACACTGCTGAAATGTCAGGTCCCATGAGAGGGGACCTATCTGAAAGACAGAGCATAGAATACAATACAAATATGAGGAGGAGTCCCAGAGTACACAAGCTTTTATGAAGTAGAGCTAATGTAAATATGAAAACACGCGGGACTGGGATGTACACCCACACACTGGACATGACTGGTTATTTGTATGTATGTCCAACATAATGTATAGAAATATTAAAGTGACAAATGCTTCCTTAGTTTTGTGTATGTACTGTATATATTAAACTGTTTGGGAAATGCATGACTAGGAGTTTACTATGCCAGCTTGACCATACCAAAAAGAATAAAATACACAACTCATAGTGCCCTTAAAAAAAAATAATGAAACTGGTTTCAATATTTCAAATGTTTCTTTTTTCAGCAGCCCAAAAGGGTGATTTTCTTCCTTCTCCTCTCTATTCTCCTCTCTCTCTCTTTTCCTCTCTCCTCCTTCTCTCTCAGCTATGTGCTGTGTAATGACACAGAGCTAGACTTAATGCACCTACCAAGACAGTGATTATCACCTCTGTAATCCTACAGTTCATTAGTCTCCCTACTTAATAATTAAATTGGAGAAGTGCTATGGTCCGGTGAGACACTCCTCACTAATGCACACATTAACAATAAAGCCTCTGTTGGACTTAAAATGTGCCGTAGACTGCCATAGACTCTCAGGATCTCTGCTTTAACGCCGTCTGGAATTACAGGGAAGGCCTAGAAAGGTGTGTCTCCTCACTTCACTTGTTAGTGGCCATTTTATGGGCTTTGTCAATCAACTGTGCGGCATGGGCTGAGGTAAACGAGCAGAGGTTGTTTGCTTAATTGAACTTTATGTCGCCAAAAGGGAATTCTTTGGAAAGTGCTTTTTAAACGGTCCCTAATGTTTTCAGAGTTTCCCTGGGATGTGTTTAGTGGAGTGTGGCTTTTGCAGTCACTATCGCCACACAGTGCAATAATGTACAACCCAAAAGGGTTCTTCGGTTGTCCCCATAGAAGAACCCTTTTAGGTTTCAAAGAGAACTCTTTTGGGTTCCATGTAGAACCTTCTGTGGAAAAGGGCCTACATGGAACCCAAAACAAGTCTCCCTGGGTTCTTCAAAGGCTTCTCCTATGGGGACAGTCGAAGAACCCTTTTAGGTTCTAGATAGCTCCTTTTTTTTTAAGAGTGTACCATGTCAATACGCTATTGGTGATGGTTAACTCTTCTTGGAATGAAGGTTGACCTGCAGACAAAGATGTACAGTAGTTGATCCGAAACATGCAATTAAACTCAGAGGAATACAGGATGAAGGTGGAAATCTGAAACCCCCGACGCCCTTTTTCAGGCAACAAAACGTGAAATTAACATCTCTCAATACTTTCCAAGCACATACCCTCAAGCTGAGCCTTGACAGCCTTGAAACCCAGAAACATTGTGAGAGAACTGACACACACACACACACACACACACACACACACACACACACACACACACACACACACACACACACACACACACACACACACACACACACACACACACACACACACACACACACACACACACACACACACACAGGCATTGAAACCCAAACACTGTAATGTAATCTGTAAATATTAGTCTTTTTCTCTCTCTCTCTCTCTCTCTCTCTCTCTCTCTCTCCATCTCTCCTGGTCTCAGAGGGGTGACAGCCGTCATGCATAATGCAGAGGAAGAGTTTGACCACTGGCCTGTGGCTGATTGGCCATCTGGGGTCGAGTGGAGCGTTGGGGTAAAGCTACCTCCATCTCTGCCTGGCTGACTGACCTTCTGGACCTCTGAAACCCAAGCAGAGTATCCTCAATAGCTCACTATACTGTCTGGGATCAGATCTGACCACCAAACAGCTCTCCTTCTCCTGGTCAGCCAGGAACAAACTGATCAATCCCTCTGTGGTCAGGAGCAAGAGGATTACTTATAGGAGTGGTAGGGATAGTGAACAGTACTTTGTTTACATTTCTGAATACCTTTCTGTTTACCTTTGCTCTGCAGTTGGAGACAGAGAACACAAACCAGTCTCACTAAAGTCTGACAGAATATACTTGTCCGGCTCGAAGAACCATGTTTGTAATTCTGTACGGGTGGATATAAAGTGAATATGGTTACATTCATGTTTTTAAAGATGCCTATTAGACCTTTCATTGCCCCGCTAAAGTCTTACTTGTCTTCCATCCGCCAATTTGCTTTGAAAAGGGGGTTGAGGTAGCGTGGACAGACTTTTTTTTTTTTAATGGAGACATGTAGCCATGATTTATTCAAATGACAAACCTCTCCTTTTTCTTTTTTTTCCTGAGGTATTAGTCATTGGGTGCTAATGTCAGATTACTTTACTAGCCATTCTGGCTTTGATAAATGACTGAGACAGGCAGTAAAAAATAGATCAAAACCACTGGGATGAAAAAAAGGGAAGGAGCAGAAAGGGCCATTAAATCATTTCTCTGAAACGCCCAACAAGGCTGGAAAATGCCACACGTTATTCCACTACCACGGCTAATCAAAGCCGAGAGAGTGATTAGAGGGAGCGGATGGTGTAGTTACATTCTCTTTCTACCTTAACAAGCCATTATCCCTCCTGCTGCACTAGAGGCAATGCACACGGGCTCGAGGGGTGAAATACGGAACACTTCTTCACTGCACACACTGTATCATAAGGCCATGCCCTGGAACACAAATTAAGATGTTGGATTGTAAATATGTAATTTAGAACGAGTGGTGTACGCAAAGGTATAGTGAGGTCCAGACAGATTCCGTAGGTGCAAGATCTCCATGCACCCTACTGAAAGGATAAAGAAAGAAAAGTTGTATATTTTATAAACGACATCTGTACATGTATTGATAAGAGACAATTCCCAATGTATTATGTTGGCCCTATATGTGACTAACAGGCCCAAATCAGTCTTATGTAGCAAAATCTTAAATTTGCTTTTTTTACACTGGATAAAAGTAGAGACTCAGAGCTACGAAATTGTTTATCATACACTGCAGTTGTGGAACAATGGGGAAGTAATTTTGCTTAGCAAGTTGATAACCTTGTAAACTCACTTTTGAGAAAATGGCCTTTGAATGTTTTGGTACTACTACTGGAGAGCCCTTCTTTGTCTACATACATTCAGGATTGTTCACACCCTCTTAAGCTTTAGCCCCACCCATCTCTTTAAGGGTTGATCCTAGCGTTCTGTACTAACAGCAGTCAAGCACCCAAGCTAACTTGCTAGCTATTTCCAGACATCTAAGTGAGAGAACATTACTTGCCCTAGCAGAGCTGGGTAGGCTGTTATGTTATCCAGAGCATTGGTGACTGCGAGTGTGCTGTCAGAGTGTCTGCTAGTAAATTCAGAGCGTCTGCGTTCAAAGCTCTGGCCAGTGAGTAGGGTTGTTCCGAATATTCTGACCTCACAACAGCAGTCAAGCTAACTGGCTAGATAGTTTTTTTAATCTAACCTTTATTTAACTAGGCAAGTCAGTTAAAAACAATTTCTTAATTACAATGACAGCCTACACCAGCCAAACCCAGACAACGCTGGGACTCCCAATCACGACCGGTTGTGATACATCCTGGATAATGAGAGATCACCCCACTCTGACCATTTTGCTCACCCTAGCAGAGCTGGTTAGGCTGTTTTCATGTTATCCAGAGTGTTGGTGACTGTATAATTTAAAAAAAAATGTATTCAACCTTTATTTAACTAGGCAAGTCAATTAAGAACAAATTATTATTTACAATGACAGCCTAGGAACTGCCTTGTTCAGGGGCAGGAAGACACATTTTTTACCTTGTCAGCTCAGAGATTCGATCTAGCGATCTTTTGGTTACTGGCCCAATGCTCTAACCACTAGGCTACCTGCCTCCCCACTGTAACTGTGCTGCTGGCAACAATTTAATGGCGCTTTTTTGCAGACGTTTACTGACACCGGCCGTATTCAAAGGGAGATTGAGAGTTTGTAAATTCATCAGTTATTCCGTGCTCTGGCACACTAAGACGAGAGTCTTTTGTTAAGACATGTAGCTAGCTAGCTAGGTAAACGATGAACCATAATCCCAACTCATGACGTACTACCCTGCATGAATCTGCAGGTAGCTAACCCCAAAAAACTTTACGTTCGAACAGCTCTGCTGTGAAGTAGTGACCCGCGACATACGCCTAGTTTCCTGAAATGGGTCACACATATTATCAAGGGTGTTGACTGGAGTTCACAGAGGAATTAGTTCTGAGAAGAGGAATCCATTATCTAAGAGGGAACCTGAGCACACCAAATGTCTAGTTTCATTTATCGAACTAAGCATTCGGAGAAACAAACTTTGTTAGGGCAGTTTCTTTGACAGGTATGTATTGTTTTTGTACATTGTTCGATTAACAAAGAAACAAAGAACTGCCTTCTTATAAAAGCCTTGGATAAGACTAGAGAGGCTGAGCCTATATTACACAACAATATTGACACTGTTTATAAGATACATATTACATGACAGTATTATTGGTAATGTGCACAACACAATTGTAATTTCATAAAACCATGCACATGATTGTCTTAGCGAATTAGCATGGGCAACATACCTTCCAGATGAAGACGTCCCTCATCTCCTATAATTCCCTCATGCAGCAATTACTAGTGTGCTAGCAGATGAAGTTATGTTTTGCCATAAGCAAGTTATCCTTCAACCAGTCATTGAAAAGCAGAGAACTGAGATATAAGCTCTAAGCCCCAGTGAATGTAATCCATTCTAAGTAGACAACAACACTCACTCAATACAGAGAGATAGAGAGAGAGAGAGAGAGTATGCTTGTATTTACTGTCCTAAGAGGTTACTATGTTAGAGCAAAGAGCCAAAGGGGGGAAGGGGGAGATAAGCAGCAGATAAGGCTGTATTTAACCTGTGGTTGACTGAGGTGTAGGGTATATGGAATACAGGCATACATATGTAGGATCTTGATGGGTCCTGTGTGGCTCAGTCGGTAGAGCATTGCGCTTGCAACGGCAAGCGTCGTGGGTTCGATTCCCGCTGGGGCCACCCATATGTAAAAGTAGTGGCCCCAGCCGACTTGTAAGTCGCTTTGGACAAAAGCGTCTGCTAAATGGGATATATTATTATTATATTATTAATTTGATCATGCTGTTGCAGTATAACCTTCCTGCAATGTAGGAGATTTTCAACTTGTAGTGTAATAAGGTTTAAGGTTTAATAAGGCTTCTGAAGTTTGTAATTTCTACTTTGACATTTCAGACTTGATTTTCCCTTACAAAAAATGTATCAACCTCTACAAAAATATCCATTCATTTTATTCCACATAATAATTGTACAAAAAAGGCCCATTCAACCTGATTGGTCTGCAGCCAAGTCAATCACCCACTCACGCTAGTGTGGGTTTACATGCCGTTGCAAGAAGAAGAAATTGCTGAATGTGACAAAGTGTTCAGTGTTTGCATGCTGTTTCCTAACCAAAGTGTTGTGCGCATCCATTGCAGTATGTAAGTCTTGGAAATGTTACTGAAATGAGATTGGGTTCAATATTAATGAGGGTTAGTTATTTTACCGTGTAATGCACCTGTGTAAGATAGGTTTGTTAGCTAAGTTTGCAGTGTTGTTTGCTAGCTTCCAGCTAATGCTAGCATTGTTTGTTTGTTTGTTGCCTGTGCATGCTACCTCGTTCTAGTATCCTTATTAATTTCTACAAGTGTGTTTATTGGGTGCGATTAGCCTACTCATTAGTATTAGCAATGTTGTGTATTACTTGCATGCCGTCGCTGCCATATGTTTATATCTGCAATATATAAAGCCTTATGTGTGACTTGTGTAGTAGCTGGTGCCATTCTATAGATTCTAGACGTTTCCGGAATGTTCTAGCTCTTTCTGTGCGACAGCAGATGCGTAGAAGCCCTGAGTTAAGATCTCAGCCAGGCCAGAGAGATAGCCATAAAGCTCCATGACCTTCTACTTTTCTCTCTAACCATGTATATTCTTCAATCATGTCTCAATGCTATGCTATTGCATTCATTCACATATTTATATTATGCCACAGTTTATATTATGCCACAGATAGTTTCACCTTTTTAGAACTACAACAATATAAAGAACTTCTAATGGAATCAGATGTGTCTGTGTCTATGTGGTGGTGACCAAGTCTTGAGTATGGGCCTCAACATCACGTTCTGACCGGACAGCACTATAGTGGCAGAACCAAAACCAATCAGTATTAAGTATATAGCGGGTGAGAGCATATCAATGCCGACCACTCACACGAGCTCCAGCTAGCTGTTTTTCATGGTTTTAGTTCTTGACTGATTGTTTTTTTCCAATAATTGACATTTCCTGTGGCTGCAGGATTATTTTCCTGCTGTAGCAAACTGGTTCAAATTAAGATCCTACATCTGTAGTCTGTGCCAAAACGTTTTCAGTCCGCCTCTCTTGGGTGTAGAACTACTAATAATGAAAATGTTCATGATTCCTTATGCAAATTCATGCAGCATATGGAATCTTTTTGATTGCATGTTACAGGCACATACTGTATGGCAATATCACCACCATCAGGTTCAAAGCCAATTAACATTGTGATTGAAGCTAAATCAATGGAGGTAGTTTTTACGAATAGAAGTCCTGTGATCTGAAATTTACCCACTTGGAAAAGCACACGCTGCTACATTTTTAAGGGAAGAAATACACCTACAGTTTAATTTTTTTTTTGCATTTTCACCAAAAGAGGGTTATAGAGTTTTAATTGATTTCAGCCTAAAACCCTGTGTTCTTGTCAAAACTCACTTGATTTTTGTCCTTGGATATTGTCAACGGGCATCTAACGGAGCTAAAGGGCAAAATTAGTATTCATCTTTCCATGCCCATCGATTATCCAGCAGAGGCTGACTGTTATGTGCTGACAACAGACAGTCCCCAGAAGACAGCACCCGGAGACGAAGTTAGGCAGGAACAACCTTGGAGTTGAGTCAATTCATATACAGTATTTTCTTTCTGTCACAAATTATAACCTTCAAGTAATTTTTCTATACTGTAACACTTTCTTTGAACCACATGTATATAATGTATCCTAGTCACTCATAGGCTGTTGAAAGAACCCATATACTGTGTAGCATAAGCTATTTACTGAAACAGCATTGTCAATATTGTTAAATGGCAGTTGGTTAGCTAAATAGTATAATTATTTGATTTGACTGTAGTTGATATGGGTTCATCATATAATACAGTTATTCATCTTCATGAATGTGGTTAAATACTAGTCATAATGCATTATGAATGGTACCCAAATTAAATACCAAGAAAGCTTAGTGGGATTGATAAGTACTTTCTATCCTTCTGGACTTGGAGCTAGCTCCATTCAGTTCATTGTGAGGGTTGAACCAAACTGACTGGTTCTTTAGTAATTGTCTGTCCCAATGTAACTAAGTAACCCGTCATTAAATTGCTTGAGAGCCTCTCTTTCTATATTGGTTTTGTCATAATTGTACTATCTTTTTCTTTTTCATACTATACGCCTCCAATTTGTAGTGAGTTATTGGGCTGTTCCTGTATATTCCCTTGTGATTGAAGGGGAAGTATTCAGGACATGATTTATAGTTGTTAATTGTGGTATTCAAAAATTCACAATGGACTAAGAAAAAGGCACGAAAGTGAGATGCACATCTGGAATAGTCATTGTAAGTGAAGCCAAGCTCTTGTCCTGGGAGGAAAGTAAAACCAGTGCTGAATTTGAACTAGCTACACCCTGGAGATTACAAAATATTTTCCCCTGTCAACTCGGCCGCAGGCCCTCAATTCCCCAGGCTCCTGACCTCACCTGATCCTTGGTTCACATTTCCTTCTCTGCTGAAGTTGCATTTGCACTGTACTGAAACATGACGTATTTGATATTCAACTAGCATCAAATGTGTCAAATCAAGAGCAAATTGTCCGTCGGATTTGAAACATTTTTGACCAATGTCTAAAGTTAAACCCATCATCAGTTTTCAAAGACGCCTGTTTCCAAGACCCTCACAGGGATCCTAGAGAAACCTCTGAGTACATGAAAGTGACTGGAACTGTTTCCAAAGGCACTAATGATCGCTTGCTTCCTTTCTTCTCCCCCTACTTCTTCTCTATCAACGAGGCCATCCATAACGTTGGCTGTGTATCTGTGCATTTTCCTTCTGGTGTTGATACACTGAATCTGACAGTGACAAAGACCAACTGGAAGACTGCATATGATATTGGTGATGGTGATATTGGCTCTGTTGGCGATTTTTAAATGGATTCTACAGGACCTCAGTATAGGATTTCACATTTGATAAAGTAGAACCCAGCTTGACAGGAGGCGTGTGTGTTAGTGCAGAAACATCCACACCTTTAATTACAATGCTGATACCACTCTTGATCATTCTAACAGAGCTCAAGCCCCAAATAAAGAATATATGTAATTTTCACATTTGGTTGCTGCTTTTGCCTATAGATGGAAAAACAACCATACCTCCACAATTAAAAACAAAGGTGCCAGTTGTAACCAAATAAGATTTTTGCATGCCAGCAAAGCTACTACACAAAGCGACACTAAACAATACATGAATTGCACTATAACGGTGCCAAACGGTGCCCACAAACTGTTGGTGCCTACATAAAGCTATCCCAACAGCAGGGTCCAAAAATTAGTCTCAACACCTTACCACTGCTACAGCTGGCTATCAGCGGAGCCTTGTCTGGCAGCGAAACAGTTAATCAGCCTCATTTACTGCCTTTATAAAAAAACATAGCTGATTATCCTGACTTGCTTAAACAAATGTGGTTTCTAATGACAATTGAGATATACAAATTATGGTATAAGTGGACGACAAGCGGATAAGAGGCATTACTGAGCGAGCTAGGATGGACATTGTCAATATAACTATTTGCTCAGCACTTTTGAAATGTACAGCGACAGAGTTCAGAACATGGGCCGTTCTTACAGTGTTCTCCCTGTACACCAAGTCAGAACCGTGAGGTAAATAAAGGTGGCATATAAGCAGACAATGAAAGGTCTTACAATATTTGATGATTATATTTCTCGAAAACGGGTTATAGGCTACATGTGCACCACCAAGTCAGAACAGTAGGCAAAATTAAGAGGGGTAAATAGACCAAATTATCAGGGTGAGGCACATGGGCTACTAACAGCTTAGTACACAAAATTATTACTTTCTTAGTTATAGTATACATATATCCCTGTCATATTAAATCATTTATGCAGCAGCATACAAGACATTGTTTGACTCACCTAGTTTAGCCGTGCTCACTTGAACAGGAAGGTGGTGCGTCAGTCCTTCGTGGTCAAATTTTGTCATTGAACTTTGTCATCAAAGCCTGTCATTCTCTGGATTTATGGTGTTTAAAAGACAACTGGGAAGTCAGAAAAAACAAGGTTGAATCATGATGACGTCAGTGATCTTCA
This sequence comes from Oncorhynchus masou masou, assembly GCF_036934945.1. NCBI lineage: Eukaryota > Metazoa > Chordata > Actinopteri > Salmoniformes > Salmonidae > Oncorhynchus > Oncorhynchus masou. Next base: position 63,058,163 of record NC_088243.1, on the reverse strand, counting down.
GGTCATAGCTCTAGAAAGAGGACCGAGTTCACGACTTACAATTCCGTGTTGGATGACCGTTTAAAATGTATTTTGCAAGTCGGAGAACTTTTTTTCCAGAGATCCCAGTTCCCAGTTATACGCTGCACCGGCAAGATAGAACAGCACACTCCGGTAAGACGAGGGGGGTCTGTGCATATTTGCAAACAGCTGGTACGCAAAATCTAAGGACGTCTCTAGATTTTGCTCACCTGATGTAGAGTATCTTATGATAAACTGTAGACCACACGATTTGCCAAGAGATTTTTCATCCATACTTTTCGTGGCTGTTTATTTACCAACACAGACAGATGCTGGCACTAAGACTACACTCAGTCAGCTATATAATTTTATTTTTTACCTTTATTAAACTAGGCAGGTCAGTTAAGGACAAATTATTATTTTCAATGACGGCCTCGGAACAGTGGGTTTACTGCCTTGTGTCACACCCTGACCATAGTTTACTTTGTATGTTTGAATGTTTTGGTTGGTCAGGGTGTGATCTGAGTGGGCATTCTATGTTGGATGTCTTGTTTGTCTATTTCTATGTCTGGCCTGATATGGTTCTCAATCAGAGGCAGGTGTTAGTCATTGTCTCTTATTGGGAACCATATTTAGGTTGCCTGGGTTTCACTGTGTGCTTGTGGGTGATTGTTCCTGTCTCTGTGTTTGTTGTTTTTGTATTGTTCGTTTTTTCTTCATATTAAACATGTCTCAAGAGTACCACAATGCATTTTGGTCCGCTTCTCCTTCACCACACGAGAATCGCTACACCTTGTTCAGGGGCAGAACGACAGATTTTAGCTTGTCAGCTCGGGGATTAAATCGTGCAACCTTCCGGTTGCAAGATCAACGCTCTAACCACAAGGCTACCTGCTGCCCCAAGGAAATATAAGCAAACAGGAAGGAAATAAGCAAACAGGAGACCGTTCACCCAGAGGCGGCGATCCTAGCGTCCTGGGATTTTAATGCAGGGAAACTTAAATCAGTGTTTCCTCATTTCTATCAACTTGTTAAATGCGCAACCAGAAGAGAAAAACTTCTAGATCACCTGTACTCTACACACAGAGAAGCCATGGATTACAGGCAACATTCATACTGAGCTAAAGGGTAGAGCTGCCGCTTTCAAGGTGTGGGACTCTAATATGGAAGCTTATAAGAAATCCTGCTATGCCCTCCGACGAACCATCAAACAGGCAAAGCGCAAATACAGGGCTAAGATTGAATCGTACTACACCTGCTCTGATGCTCGTCTTATATGGCTCCTTGCAGACTGGCAGCTCCTTGCAGACTACAAAGGGAAGCACAGCCGCGAGCAGCCCAGTGACACAAGCCTACCAGAGGAGCTAAATCACTTCCATGCTCGCTTCGAGGCAAGCAACATTGAGGCATGCATGAGAGCATCAGCTATTCTCTCCATAGCCAACGTGAGAAAGTCTTTTTTAAACAGGTCAAAATTCACAAGACCGCAGGGCCAGACGGATTACCAGGACGTGTGCTCCGGGTATGTGCTGACCAACTGGCAGGTATCTTCACTGACATTTTCAACATGTCCCTGATTGAGTCTGTAATACCAACATGTTTCAAGCATACCCCCATAGTCCCTGTGCTGAGGAACACTAAGGCAACCTGCCTAAATGACTACAGACCCATAGCACTCACGTCCGTAGCCATGAAGTGCTTTGAAAGGCTGGTAATGGCTCACATTAACACCATTTTCCCAGAAACCCTAGAACCACTCCAATTTGCATACCGCCCAAACAGATCCAAAGATTATGCAATCTCTATTGCACTCCACACTGCCCTTTCCCACATGGACAAAAGGAACATCTAAGTGAGAATGCTATTCATTGACTACAGCTCAGCGTTCAACACCGTAGTTCCCTCAAAACTATTCACTAAGCTAAGGATCCTGGGACTTAACACATCCCTCTGCAACTGGATCTTGGAGTTCCTGACGGGCTGCCCCAAGGTGGTGAGGGTAGGTAGCAACACATCCGCCACAGTGATCCTCAACACTGGAGCTCCTCGGGTGCTTGCTCAGTCCCCTCCTGTACTCCCTGTTCACCCACGACTGAGTGGCCAGGCAGGACTCCAACACCATCATTAAGTTTGCAGAAGACACAGTGGTAGGCCTGATCACCGACAATGACGAGACAGCCTATAGGGAGGAGGTATAGAGACCCGCCCAGGTGGTGCCAGAATAGTAAACTATCCCTCAAAATAATAAAGACAAAGGAGATGACTGTGGACTACAGGAAAAGGAGGACCGAGCACTCCCCCATTCTCATCGGCGAGGCTGTAGTGGAGCAGTTTGAGAGCTTCAAGTTCCTTGGTGTCCACATCACCAAAAAACTAGAATGGTCCAAACACACCAAGACAGTCATGAAGAGGGCACGACAAAGCCTTTTTCCTATATTTTAGGAAACTAAACTGATTTGGCATGGGTCCTCAGATCCTCAAAAGGTTCTACAGCTGCAACATCACTGCCTGGTAAAGCAACTACTCAGCCTCCGACCGCAAGGCACTACACAGGGTAGTGCGTACGGCCCAGTACATCACTGGGGCTAAGCTGCCTGCCATCCAGGACCTCTACACCAGGCGGTTGTCAGAGGAAGGCCCTAAAAATTGTCAAAGACCCCAACCACCCCAGTCATAGAATGTTCTCTCTACTGCCACATGGCAAGCGGTACCGGAGTGTCAAGTCTAGGACCAAAAGGCTTCTCAACAGTTTTTACCCCAAAGCCATAAAAGTAATCAAATGGCTACCCGGACAATTTTCATTGTCCCGCCCCTCCCAACCCCTCTTTTATGCTGCTGCTACTCTCTGTTTATCATATATGCATAGTCTGTTTAACTATACATTCATGTACATACTACCTCTATTAGCCCGACTAACCGATGCCCCCGCACATTGGCTACCCGGACTACCTGCATTGTGTCCCACCACCCACCACCCTCCAACCCCTCTTTTACGCTACTGCTTCTCTCTGTTTATCATATATGCATAGTCACTTTAACCAGACCTTCATGTGCATGCTACCTCAATTAGTCCGACTAACCGGTGCCCGTATACAGCCTCACTACTGTATATAGCCTCACTACTGTATATAGCCTCACTACTGTATATAGCCTCACTACTGTTATTTTTCACTGTGTTTTTACTGTTGTTTTTATTTCTTTACTTATCTATTGTTCACCTAATACCTATTTTTATTTAACTTCTTGAAACTCCCCATCCCGGATCCGGGATTGTGACTAAGCCTCAGTGTCATGTCTTGTTATGTCTGTTCCTGTCCTTTCTCTTCACTCTGTCTCTCTCTGCTGGTCTTTTTAGGTTACCTTCTCTGTCTCTCATTCCTCAGCTGTTCTACATCTTCCCTAACTAGCTCATTCACTCGTTCCCACCTGTTCTCTCTTCCCCCTCTGATTAGGTCTCTATTTCTCTCTCTGTTCCTGCTACTTTCAGTGTCTGATTCTTGTTTGTGTTTTTTGATGCCAGAAGCAAGCTGTCGTCTCGTTTGCTTCCACCTTGTCCTGTCCTGTCGGAGTCTGCCTGGCAGGTGCATCCTGCACTATACTAACGTTCTTTTGTTCCGCTGACAACGTTGGAAGAGGATTTATGCCATTCCTGTTTTTTTCATTAAAGAACTCTGTTTTCTGTTAAAACCGCTTTTGGGTCTTCACTCAAGTTCATAACAGAAGAATCAGACCAAGAATGGACCCAGCGGCTCCGGACCCTTTTCACTCCGCCGTCGAGATCCAGGGAGCGATGCTAGGCAGACACGAGGAGGAATTGTCTGCTGCTCAACATGCCGTTGAGACCCTGGCCGTCCAAGTCTCCGACCTCACAAGACAGGTTCACCAACTCCACCTCGATCCACCGCCCACTTCCAGGGTTTCCGAGTCTCCGGAGCCCAGGATCAACAACCCGCCGTGTTACTCTGGGGAGCCCACTGAGTGCCGCTCATTCCTCACTCAGTGTGATGTGGTGTTCTCTCTCCAGCCCAACACTTACTCCAGGAGCGCAGCCCGCATCGCCTACGTCATTTCTCTCCTTACCGGACGGGCGCGTGAGTGGGGCACGGCAGTCTGGGAGGCGAGGGCTGAGTGTATTAACCAGTATCAGGACTTTAAGGAGGAGATGATACGGGTTTTTGACCGTTCTGTTTTTGGCGAGGAGGCTTCCAGGGCCCTGTCTTCCCTATGTCAGGGGAATAGATCCATAACGGATTATTCTATTGAGTTTCGCACTCTCGCTGCCTCTAGTGACTGGAACGAGCCGGCTTTGCTCGCTCGTTTTCTGGAGGGTCTCCTCGTCGAGGTTAAGGATGAGATCCTCTCCGGGGAGGTTCCTTCCAGTCTGGACTCCTTAATAGCTCTCGCTATTCGCATAGAGCGACGGTTTGATCTTCGTCGCCGAGCTCGTGGAAAGGAGCTCACGTTCTCCGTTGCTCCCCTCTCCACATCACTGCCACCTGCCGCATCACTGCCACCCTCCTCCGCCGGCTCGGATGCTGAGCCTATGCAGCTGGGGGGTATTCGCATCTCGGCCAAGGAGAGGGAACGGAGAATCACCAATCGCCTCTGTCTCTACTGCGGCTCCGCTGGTCATTTTGTCACCTCATGTCCAGTAAAAGCCAGAGCTCATCAGTAAGAGGAGGGCTACTGGTGAGCGCAACTACTCAGGCCTCTCCTTCTGGATCACGCACTACCTTTCCGGTCCATCTCCGCTGGCCCGGTTCATCTGCTTCCTGCAGTGCCTTGATAGACTCTGGGGCGGAGGGCTGTTTTATGGACGAGACCTGGGCTCGGGAACATGACATTCCTCTCAGACAGTTAGGGGAGCCCAGGGCCTTGTTCGCTTTAGATGGTAGTTCTCTCCCCAAGATTCAGCGTGAGACGCTGCCTTTAACCCTCACTGTCTCTGGTAATCATAGCGAAACCATTTCTTTTTTAATTTTTCGTTCACCTTTTACACCTGTTGTTTTGGGTCATCCCTGGCTAGTGCGCCATAACCCTTCTATTAATTGGTCTAGTAATACTATCCTATCCTGGAATGTTTCTTGTCATGTAACCTGTTTAATGTCTGCTATCCCTCCTGTTTCCTCTGTCTCTTCTTCACAGGAGGAGCCTGGCGATTTGACAGGGGTGCCGGAGGAGTATCACGATCTGCGCACGGTGTTCAGTCGTTCCAAGGCCACTTCTCTCCCTCCACACCGGTCGTATGACTGTAGTATTGATCTCCTTCCGGGAACTACTCCCCCCAGGGGTAGATTATACTCTCTGTCGGCTCCCGAACGTAAGGCTCTCGAGGATTATTTGTCGGTTTCGCTCGACGCCGGTACCATAGTCTCCTCCTCCTCTCCCCGCCGGAGCGGGGTTTTTTTTTGTTCAGAAGAAGGACGGGTCCCTGCGCCCATGCGTGGATTATCGAGGGCTGAATGACATAACAGTTAAGAATCGTTATCCGCTTCCTCTTATGTCTTCAGCCTTCGAGATCCTGCAGGGAGCCAGGTTTTTCACCAAATTGGACCTTCGTAACGCCTACCATCTCGTGCGCATCAGGGAGGGGGACGAGTGGAAGACGGCGTTTAACACTCCGTTAGGGCACTTTGAATACCGGGTTCTTCCTTTCGGCCTCGTTAACGCTCCAGCTGTCTTTCAGGCACTAGTTAACGACGTCCTGAGAGACATGCTGAACATTTTTGTTTTCGTTTACATGGACGATATCCTGATTTTTTCACCGTCTCTCTCGATTCATGTTCAGCACGTGCGACGCGTCCTCCAGCGCCTTTTGGAGAACTGTCTTTATGTGAAGGCTGAGAAGTGCACTTTTCATGCCGCCTCTGTCCCTTTTCTCGGTTCCGTTATTTCCGCTGAGGGCATTAAGATGGATCCCGCTAAGGTCCAGGCTGTCATTGATTGGCCCGTTCCTAAGTCACGCGTCGAGCTGCAGCGCTTTCTGGGCTTCGCTAATTTCTACCGTCGTTTCATCCGTAATTTCGGTCAGGTGGCAGCTCCTCTCACAGCCCTTACTTCTGTTAAGACGTGCTTTAAGTGGTCCGTTTCCGCCCAGGGAGCTTTTGATCTTCTTAAGAATCGTTTTACATCCGCACCTATTCTTGTTACACCTGACATCTCTAGACAGTTTGTTGTTGAGGTTGACGCGTCAGAGGTGGGCGTGGGAGCCATTCTTTCTCAGCGCTCTCTCTCTGACGGCAAGGTCCATCCTTGCGCGTTTTTCTCTCATCGCTTATCGCCGTCAGAACGTAACTATGATGTTGGTAATCGCGAACTGCTCGCCATCCGCTTAGCCCTAGGCGAATGGCGACAGTGGTTGGAGGGGCGACCGTTCCTTTTGTCGTTTGGACTGACCATAGGAACCTTGAGTACATCCGTTCAGCCAAACGACTTAATGCGCGTCAGGCTCGTTGGGCTCTGTTTTTCGCTCGTTTCGAGTTTGTTATTTCTTATCGTCCGGGCTCAAAAAACACCAAACCTGATGCTTTATCTCGTCTCTTCAGTTCTTCTGAGGTCTCCACCGACCCCGATGGGATTCTCCCTGAGGGGCGTGTTGTCGGGTTGACTGTCTGGGGAATTGAGAGGCAGGTAAAGCAAGCACTCGCTCACACTCCGTCGCCGCGAGCTTGTCCTAGGAACCTTCTGTTCGTTCCCGTTCCTACTCGTCCGGCCGTTCTTCAGTGGGCCCACTCTGCCAAGTTAGCCGGCCACCCCGGCGTTCGGGGTACGCTCGCTTCCATTCGCCAGCGTTTCTGGTGGCCCACTCGGGAACGTGACGCGCGTCGATTTGTCGCCGCTTGTTCGGTCTGCGCGCAGACTAAATCTGGGAACTCTCCTCCTGCCGGCCGTCTCAGACCGCTTCCCATTCCCTCTCGACCGTGGTCTCACATCGCTTTAGATTTTATCACCGGACTGCCTTCATCAGCGGGGAAGACAGTTATTCTTACGGTTGTCGATAGATTCTCTAAGGCGGCTCATTTCATTCCTCTCGATAAGCTCCCTTCTGCTAAGGAGACGGCTCAGATCATTATCGAGAATGTTTTCCGAATTCATGGCCTTCCGTCTGACGTCGTTTCCGACAGAGGCCCGCAGTTCACGTCTCAATTTTGGAGGGAGTTTTGCCGTTTGATTGGGGCTTCCGTCAGTCTCTCGTCCGGCTTTCATCCCCAGTCTAACGGTCAAGCCGAACGGGCCAATCAGACTGTTGGTCGCATTTTACGCAGTCTTTCTTTTCGTAACCCTGCGTCTTGGTCAGAACAGCTCCCCTGGGCAGAGTACGCCCACAACTCGCTTCCCTCGTCTGCTACCGGTCTATCCCCTTTTCAGAGTAGCCTCGGGTACCAGCCTCCGCTGTTCTCATCTCAGCTCGCCGAGTCCTGCGTCCCCTCCGCTCAGGCTTTTGTCCAGCGTTGCGAGCGCACCTGGAAGGGGGTCAGGTCGGCACTTTGCCGTAATAGGGCGCAGACTGTGAGGGCCGCTAATAAGCGTAGGACCAAGAGTCCTAGATATTGTTGCGGTCAGAGAGTATGGCTCTCCACTCAGAACCTTCCCCTTAAGACAGCTTCTCGCAAGTTGGCCCCGCGGTTCATTGGTCCGTTCCGTATTTCTCAGGTCATTAATCCTGTCGCAGTGCGACTTCTTCTCCCGCGCTATCTTCGTCGCGTTCACCCGGTCTTCCATGTCTCCTGTGTTAAGCCCGTTCTTCGCGCCCCGCTCGTCCCTCCCCCCATCCTTGTCGAGGGCGCACCCATCTACAGGGTTCGTAAGATTTTGGACATGCGCCCTCGGGGCCGTGGTCATCAGTACCTAGTGGATTGGGAGGGGTACGGTCCTGAGGAGAGGAGTTGGGTTCCCTCTAGGGATGTGCTGGACCGTTCGCTGATCGATGATTTCCTCCGTTGCCGCCAGGTTTCCTCCTCGAGTGCGCCAGGAGGCGCTCGGTGAGTGGGGGGGGTACTGTCATGTCTTGTTATGTCTGTTCCTGTCCTTTCTCTTCACTCTGTCTCTCTCTGCTGGTCTTTTTAGGTTACCTTCTCTGTCTCTCATTCCTCAGCTGTTCTACATCTTCCCTAACTAGCTCATTCACTCGTTCCCACCTGTTCTCTCTTCCCCCTCTGATTAGGTCTCTATTTCTCTCTCTGTTCCTGCTACTTTCAGTGTCTGATTCTTGTTTGTGTTTTTTGATGCCAGAAGCAAGCTGTCGTCTCGTTTGCTTCCACCTTGTCCTGTCCTGTCGGAGTCTGCCTGGCAGGTGCATCCTGCACTATACTAACGTTCTTTTGTTCCGCTGACAACATTGGAAGAGGATTTATGCCATTCCTGTTTTTTCATTAAAGAACTCTGTTTTCTGTTAAAACCGCTTTTGGGTCTTCACTCAAGTTCATAACACTCAGGCTCATTAGCATAACGCAACGTTAACGATTTCTGAAAATCGCAAATAAAATTAAAATAATGCGTTTGCTCTCAAGCTTAGCCTTTTCTTAACAACACTGTCATCTCAGATTTTCAAAATATGCTTTTGAACCATAGAAATTGACTAATTTGTGTAAGAGTATGCAAAGCTAGCATAGCATTTTGTGTAGCATGTAGCACGCAACATTTTCACAAAAGCCAGATAACCAAATAAATAAAATCATTTACCTTTGAAGAGCTTCTGATGTTTTCAATGAGGAGACTCCCAGCCACATACCAAATGCGCAGTGTTTCCTGAAAGCGTCTGTGTGTAGGAGAAATCGTTCCGTTTTCTACATTGCGCCTGGCTACCGAAACGAACCGAAAATGCAGTCACCTACAACGTGAAACTTTTTCCGGATTAACTACATAATATCGACCGAAACATGGCAAACGTTGTTTGGAATCAATCCTCAAGGTGTTTTTTCACATATCTCTTCATTGACATGCAGTTCATGGAAGCTTGCTTCTCTCTCTGTGCCCCATGGAAAAATACTGGCAGGTGACTTTTGCGCACCAATTTCGGCGCAGGACACCGGGCGGACACGTGGTAAATGTGGTCTCTTATGGTCAATCTTCCAACGATCTGCCTACAAATACGTCACAATGCTGCAGACACCTTGGGGAAACGACAGAAAGGGCAGACTCATTCCTCTTGCGTTCACAGCCATATAAGGAGATCATGAAAGACAGAGCCTCAAAAATCCTTGTCATTTCCTGGATGCCAAGTCATCTTGGTTTTGCCTGAAGCTCACGTTAAAGGGCACGCACAGAGAAGATATTTGTATTTCTGGACACGTCAGAGTGTTTTCTTTCGAACAGTAGCAATTATATGCATAGTCGAGCATCTTTTTGTGACAAAATATCTTGTTTAAAACGGGAACGTTTTTCTTCCAAAAATGAAATAGCGCCACCATAAGTGTAAGAGGTTAACAAACGCACTGTTTGTTAGGGCCTGTAAGTAAGCATTTCACTGTAAGGTCTACACCTGTTGTATTCAGGTCACGTGACAAATAAACTTTGATTTTATTTGTTTTGAACTCACTGAAGTCAGATTTCCTAGTTAAGAGTTAACAGTTGTTTTGAGTGCTGCAGAAATTATGCTGGATTAACAGCATGGCCAATGTTGAAAGTTTATCATTTTAAGCTTGGAAAAGAGACCCTTAAACCCAGAATTGGGACCACAACCCCACTCCACTGAGTAGCAGGCTAGCGATTGCTTTGCAATGCTTGCAGTTAGCCACTGATTCCTTCCAAACCACTCATTGTCGAATTTGAGTTTTCCAACTTCTTGTGTAATGTTCAAAGGCCGGTGAGCACCGATATGTTTTATCTATATTTTCTCTTTAATAGTTCTCTTCATATGACAAGGATTACAAAGGATTTGCCAGTAGATTGTTGATTTAATTTATGATGATGACCGCTCGCTATGATTTTGAAAGTGTGTTGTTGACATGATCAGTCCAATCAAAGTTACTGTAGATATAATGTGATTTGACGTGATTTTATCTGTGGCGAATGACCTTGAGCCTTCTTGGATAAGCATTGCTAATGTAACTCTATGGCAGCACCCAAGGAACTTGAGTTTTCAAGCTCTACCCTCAGATTTGGCAGTGACGTAGTGTCCCCATGAGTGACAGAATACTGAGCCAATCACTGCGCAACTAGAGAACATTACCAACCCCTATGCTTTGTATTTTCCGCTGGCTACCCCACCACCGCAGAAAGCACTGAGCTGCTGTAGACTGAAACACCTTCATTTTGGATCTGCTTTACTCAACAAAGCAAAAAAGAGACCATGTTTGTATGGAGGCTTTATTAACTCAATTATTAGTTACATTTTTTTTGACGTTGTTTGCAAACTGATATGTGACACATATTAATGCCAAAATAACATGCAAAACAAGCAACCTAAAAATGTGGGGCTCAAAACAGGCGGGGCTCTGCCTGGAACTGGAACAACCATTTCAGTAACGCATGCAAACAGTACAAGTTACAGATTGGAATAGTTTAGAAAAATGTTATTATATTTGAGTAGCATAACATTAATTAATCAATTAATCAATATACTTGCAAAAATATAGATATTGAAACAAACAATTTAAAAAATCAACCTGCAATAGAGCATGCTGGTAAATATGATAATGATAAGCTTGGTTTTGGTTCAACCCTGGTTATCAACACCAACACTGGGGTTATTTTACACCACTGAGTGTTAATTTAACTATTTACAGTGTTCATTTAAGTCTTGAATTATCACTAGAAATGTTACACTGAAAAATCAACACTAGTTAACACTAGCCAATTTGCTGTGTGCCATGAAAGGGACTTCACCATCCTTTGTGCTACTACTGTTTCACTCAAAGGCAGATTGGGAAGCTTGAGGATGATACATGTATATAAGCCTTCCCTCCAGTCAATGCACAGAATGTCCTACCTCTTTGAGCTAGATGTTGGCACCAGGTTGGCGCCAGGTGCCTTCCAGTTTATGTGAAGACTCCTTCTCTTTCAACAGGCACACCACCAGCCCCTCAGTCCCATCTCTACCAAGCTTCTCACTCAGGTTAATACCTCCCTCTCTGCTTCCCATCTCAGTTGGACTCTCCTCTCTTCTCCGACGTCTTTTAAGTTGTTGAGCAGAACAGATGGCCAAACATGGAGCTGACCTAAAATACATTGTTCCTCGGGGGAATGTTTTTTTTCCCTCTCACTATGCAATAGGGACGATTAGATCTGGAAAAGGAAAAATGGCTACCGTCATAAGACACTGATCTAAATGCATTGCTACCGTGAGGCCGAGGGATATTTTAGCAGTAAGTCTCCAGGAAAGGTAGTCTTAAGCCTAAATAAAACAACTTTTACATTTAGCTGCTTTCTTACTTTCACTGAGATCCTCAAGTACGATCTTTCACAGCGTTGTAAATATCATGCAATAGAATGGTGGTTTGAGACTCATAGCACGGATGAAGTTCCTGGCAAAGGAATAGTAGTGTTGCTATGTCCATATAGAGCCCCAATATGTCCTTGAACAGGTCGCATACAAAAGTCAATGTAGGCATCTATTGATGAGATGTTGATAACTCATTATTATCATTAGTAAGGGGGATGATGGAAAATATGTTTACAGTTAGGATATATATATATATAAAAAGCACAACATTTAAACAAAGATTAAAGGCCAAGTAGCTATTTCAACCACAATCTCAAAACCGTCATGTATTTTTTTGCTACTAACCACACAACTCCCCTTGTCTGTGACTCACAGTGTCATGAACAGTCAAACCAAAGTAGGATCTGACCTCCCTGAAAACAACCTGCACATGAACCCTATGATGCAACATCGCTAGCAATTGAAAACACACATAGAGATAATGCCACTAAGATGTTTGTAATGTGTCATGAACAAAGAACACCAGTGATGAGCGGAGCAATGACTGATGAGTTTCAGTGAGAACCGTGTCCAAGAGTGTCTTCTGCAGTTTTTTAAAGTGTTCCCATCACTTAGTTCAGGCCAGACAAAGTGACCTCAGGCAGATCAATCGTCTCGGAGTAAATGTATAAAGACTTGGACTAAACCAATCTGTGAATCACTCTGGGGTTATGAAATTGTTTGGCAAGGATACTCTGATAGTACCATGAGTATATTGCAAGATCTCATTTTGTGTGGTCTCAGAGGCAAGCATATAATATACCCTGTCTACTATTACTTCAATCTCTGAAGTTACTACTCCCGTATGAATACCAGAAAAATACCTGTAGGAATAACACACTACCAATATGATTGCATGGTCAGCGCCACTACTGCGGTCAGCCTTGGCCCCTGCTTTGTCGCATTCAATCTGTCTTTAACGTGTTAGCTGGAATGTTGAAAGCAGTGGCATACCCGAGTGCCTTGTGCTGAGTCAAGACTGGATTTCTCATCAAGATCACACACAGAGATACAGAGTGAGTGTGAAACTGCTTCTTGTCAGCCTGTATGCTTTCCTTTCCTACACCTCAGACCAATACAAACCAAGACATGGCCATCGTCATAGGGGAGGATAAAATATCTACACTATTAAATTAACAGTAATTCAAAGTACTATTAGCAGTCTCTCGGGGCCATGCTAGTTTTCCAGCAGGCTAGGGGGAGACACCACTCAAATATTTGGTCCACACATTTTCTGGCCACAAGATTATGGTAATTCCCACTAATACCTCTGTAATAACAGGAAGCATGGATGAAGTCTTCCCCAGGAAGGTGGGTTAGTTTGTGGGTAGTTGGGTAGGATTAACTTCACATAGAGGAAGGACACCCATAGTCACAGCAAATGGACTGAGTGCCAATTTGGAGCGCCTCCCTCTCTGGTGGCCGAAAGCCCACCCCTCTCGCACCCCACCCACCCTTACTCTCTGGCAAGGAGACAGTACCTCCACATGACTCACAGTGGATAGAGCAGTGTTCATAACACACAGCCAGTCAGTGCCAAACCCCTCTTAGCACAAGCTTTGTATTCTAATAACCCCCTAAATTGTGAAGCAACTCATTTTCTGTCCATTTGTGCAACCGGGGTGACGACAACACTACTGCAGCTAATGCTCTTTAATTCACATTACAAAGGGGGATATTGTCCAACAGGGTGATTCTACACTTAATGCCAGCAATTGCATCACATTGCACATGTTGAAATGACCCCACGGGATGGCGTAAAACATCTATGCTGTCCTAATCTACTTTGCTGTCCCAAACACCTGAAAGACAAGGCTGAAGTGCCACATGCAATGAAACAGAAAATCATCAGGGTTTCTTTTTTATCTTCTGTGTTTTTTCCTCTTCCCTTTGCACCGGTTCTCTTTGGTTTCATTAAGAAATAAAAAGTTCAGGAATGTTATTGGATGGTGCAGATGGCCAACATTTTTGAAAAACCTGTAGTCAATTAGAGAAGTACAATGCACGTTTTGTCCTGGAAAATGTGGGATTGTTGTTTTATGGCAGTTATTTATTGCCTTATAACCCAGAAATCAAATTAGTTCATATTGAAAAGGTTGTGCGCAAACCAAAGTGATTGATTCTCCTTGCAGGTTTGAGTTGACCATGCAGGCAGGGGCCAAGGAAAATAGACCCAAGTCAAGCCCAGTGAAGAGGTTGAGTTGACGGAGGTGAGCAATGCCACCACCAGGCCACATGAACCAGTGCTTGGTACCATTAGCAGGGCGAGGGCTCACAACTGTTCATTACAGGTGATAAGTGCTCACAAAGGACCGGGCCTGCATGGTTTGACAGAAAACACTGGGTCTGGAAATAAAAAAGGGTCTTTCGGACAGCCTTTATGGGCCTGCCCATAGACAGGTTCATTCTTCAGAGCTCTCTGGAGACGCCAGGAACTGGGCCACTCGCTGGAATAGTCCCCCTGTGACCCGTTTCACCGCAACACTGAGAGTGCAAGTGAGGACCATGCCAATTAGAAAAAGATAATAAAATGAAATATATAGAAATATAATACATAAATAATCCTCATGTCAGGTGTCGTGTTTTACTCCCCAATTTTTATACCCCGATTCTACACTCATGTATGTTTAAATTGGCCTGTCCTTTTGTTCAGGCAACAGGAAGTCCAGAACATACCTCAGCACTGTTCTGAGGCTATGACCAAACAGGGAAGCATGGTCAAGTAATGATGACGAGGACCAACATAATATAACTGTCAAATCCTACCATTAGAGTTGATATTGATAAATCACAAGCGCAACTGATTGTTAATATTGTACATGGACCATATTGTTAAGATAGAACACTTTGAGCACGGGTCTGAACTTGTGATTTATTGGTCCTTTTTAGTCATATATTGACGATCCTCCCTCAAAGTCACAATTATCGTCGGTAACACAATATATTGTTATTTCAATTTTAATACTTTATGAATACATTCACAATGCATTACACTCACAGGCTGTCATAATGACCCCATTGGAGATGTTCAATATCTCTTACATGGTTTCACTTTGTTTTCAAATGTTTCTGTCTGCACATTACGAAATTTAATGAAGACAACCATACAGGTTCCAAGACTACAAACAAAATCATATTTGAATGGTAAAGCTTAAGAAAAAACATTGGACTGGTCTAGAATTCAGTTATGTTATGTTTGAGTGTTGACATTATTGAGACTGCATGACAGGAAATTCATTAAAACCAGAACAGCATCAGGAGGGTTGGAAGGGTGGGAAGGGTGGGAGGGTTGGAAGGGTGGGAGGGTTGGAAGGGTGGGAGGGTTGGAAGGGTGGGAGGGTTGGAAGGGTGGGAGGGTTGGAAGGGTGGGAGGGTGGGAAGGGTGGGAGGGTTGGAAGGGTGGGAGGGTTGCTCCACAAGCAGTAAAAGAATAGGCAAGTCCAAGGTGATTATGGATCGGATAGTTGTATGGTCAGAGAGTAGATCTTAAGTGCATTTGTGGATATTTTGAGGTATACCCCACTGCTTGCTTTGCATCGTGGGGGTTCCACTTTACAATAAGCAGATCTATGTATTTCTAGGTTTTATATGCTGCTGCATCTGCATTGCCTGCTCTCTGGGGTTTTAGGCTGGGTTTCTGTATAAGCACTTTGTGACAACTGCTGAAGGATTCATAAATAGATTTGATTGATATCAAATGAAGTGTAGCTAACCCTCTTCTGACTCTCTAATTATTTGTTAAGATAAGTTGTAAGTACTATGTTACAGTAAGTACCCACATTGTAATTACACTGTAATAAAGCCTATTAACTGTGAAATACATAGGTATTAGGGACAGTTAAATATCAATTTCACGAGTTGCAATTATTTTTTATCTTAAAAAGAAAATCTAACTCTTTCCTTTTTTTGCATCTTACTTTGGCAGGACTGAAATCAGAGGGGGAGACAGGTAATTGGGAGAAACGGTATAGGTGGGTAGAGATGGTTATTGAACCCCAGTCTTTGGTGGGAGTGCATATACTGTATGTACATAGAGCTTGGGGCATTACCGCTACACCACAGGCTCTGCACACAATTGTGTTTTATCTTCTTGGATCCAACAATAATCCACAAATTCAATTATGACCTAGAGCCACAGACCCCTATATTTCCACTTTTGAAAAACAGTCGCAAAACAAACTTAGAGAAGTCTAACTTGTTATAGGGCCCTATGGTGTGCATGGCCTGGCCCCTGCCCGGTCCCTGGTGACTATAGCTCCCATCTGTGACAAGCTTCGTACACCACAGCCTTAATATAGAGAGTGATACTTAGGGACGTAGAATCCTGTTCCCGGCTTAACATTAAACAGTGGCACGACATAACCCAACATCTGCACCCTCCAGCCTAGAGGCACATCCATAAAGGCTTTAATGCCCTTGACTTGGCGGGCCACAAGGTTGTTAACTTGTTTATAAATTGTCATCCTTCATGTTCTTCATTAAGTGCACTCTTAGGGCCGATTTGTGAGTTCAGTGACGACTTGACCTATAAGACGACAGGCAGCTACAGGACAACTGACAAGTCCCTCGTAGCTCACGATTTAGAGAAACAGTGCTGGGACATAAGTATTGACTATCGCATTTGAGACTTTGCAAGTATCTACAACTTGTGCTTAAATATCTGTTGAAATTAGTGTTGATGAAGTAGAAGCACCAGACTCACTGGGGTTTTCAGAACCAGAGCCCAATTACTATAAGACAGGAAAGTTGTTTCTTAAAGTAAATTGAAGAAATATGTGACATACAATGTTTCTTTTGATATGAAATAGTTAGCAAAATTGCAGAACTTCCAATGCACTAGAAGATGGAATCCGCAGTAGCGGGAAACAGCACCACTGGCAACCCCACCCGTTGTTATTGTTTTTGTTGCCGAGCTGAGGCAGCATGGTAAAAAAAAATGCTGTACATATTGTGCTCTTTCGAGGCAGTTTCACCATTATTCCAGCTTCAAGGCCTAATGGCTGTGACATTTCCTTCATTGAATATAAAAATGATAAGTACATTATAATACAAATAAAATGCATTAAATTCAGTGGATGTATTAAATGTTTACATAATGCGGTAGCAGCCGAGCATTTTACTGATTGGCACTTTAAATAAATACAATTAAAATGATTTAAATAAGGTTATTGCGTCCAAGTCAAATAATGTATATTATATTGTAATAATGTATATTGCATTTTCTATTGTAATTTAAAATTGAAGATGATTCAATATTATTTTGCCTTAAGCTAAGTTTACTTACTGAATGCTTTATCAGTACTGTATTTAGAAACATTTAGAAAACGATAACTCAGTTACCTCAAACCTAAGAGGCATGTATCCATCTGCAGGTAATGTGAGATACCTAACGCCAAATAAAATATATTTTCTCTGAAAGATTCCCTTAAGCTACGTAGGGAATCTGACCTATCTGAAACTTTCAGGCAAAATACAAAAAGCAAGACAGGGAGAAAAACGCTGAAAAACAAAATGTAAATACGTTTTATATCTGGCAGCAGTTTCAGAGGGGTTTAAAACATCCCTCAAAACAAGAGCTTCCTGGGGTAATGAACAAGGAGATTGCTTCATGTATATTCTTTATGGACATAACAATGGACTGTCAAAGTCCACTTTTCTTACATTTTAATTGATGGAAAGTTCAAAAATCTATTTATTTATTAAGACCATTCCTGTGTCTCCGAAGACGAGCAGCGTCTAAAACAAAATAAGAACAGGGACCCTAAGACATTGTAAAGATAGTTTCTTACAGATTTTCTACTGAGGATTTCTGAACTCCATCTCAGCTAATCACAATGGAACCTATTAGTTCTTGACATTTTTATCCAGCAGCCAAAGACTTCCCATCTCGAAATGCAGTGGGCCCACGGCTGTGGACAGCTCAGCGCTGCAGCCTGCACCTGGACAGGGCACCTCTGGGTCCACCTGAAATCCAATACCTGAGCCCCAGTTGCCTGGGCTTCATTGATTTCTTGTCAGGCGCAGAACTTTTCAGTCCATGTTGGGAGCTGGGCTCGGAGAAAAAACACACAAGAGGGGGTGAGAGAAATCTTAATTAGGACAGGGGGATTTGCAGAACCTGGTTGCAGCTTTGGGGATCTGGTCAATGAATCATGGAGAGGGGGGAAGGGAGAGTGCTGGTGATGCTGGCAGAGGAAGACCTAGATTACATGGAATGACAGGCCGAACGCCCAGCCGCTGTGATGCGATGTCAGGGGCTCGAGCGCTGTGTTTTTCTCATGTGGATTTCCTTTTTTATTGGAGGGGGTTTGTGATGGTAAAGGTGGGGCCTTGGGCAGATTTGCACTGTTGAACTCATTACAGAGTATTACCCACAATGAAAACACTTCACCGCTCTAATTGCCCAATTTAGGACTGCAGGTGGTCGCAAGAGTTGAGCTCTCCACTCCACTCGCATTCACCCACACCTTTTCCTGGTTCTTAGCTTAGCCCCCATTGCCTGTACATTGCCTGTACTTTAATTCGTTGTCAGGCAATCACATAGGTTTAAGAGAAAACACATAAAGCATTGTAAAGGGATATAACTGAATTGGACTGGAAGTTACAAAGTCTGTCTGAGTAAAACTTTCTTTTGACAATGTTTAGCATTTTATTTAGTTTAATTATATTTTATGTGAGAGGAATAGCTATATGTCATAACATATCTACTGTAAACATGTACTCTAAACACACACAGACACTCACATGGGTTTCTGCAGTGCAAGCCTTGCAGCGTGGCCAGGAGTGTGGTCTTAGCAGGGTCTTGAGCTGTACAGAGAAACCACACACAACTCCAGCGACAAGAGACACAATTAGCTTCCAGTGCAGAAGAGCCTGGCCCTCCGTTAGCAGAGGGGATTAATCCAGATGTTGCTTCACTTGTGAGGGTGATGTCACAATCCAAAGCACTGTTTGAGGAGGTGTTTTTTTACGAGGTCAGCACTCCCAGCAACCACCTCTCCAACCGTTCCAACACACTCACACACAGCAATTGAACACTGTGTAAGAAGTGGAAGCTATACCTTGATTCATATTTTCCAACTTATATTCGAACTTGGAAAGTATTCCCATTTTCCCTTTTATTTGCAACAGTATTTTGACATACAGGGCACTCCGTAGTGGTAAAATAGACGTATTTACTTACTT
The DNA here is from genome assembly GCF_036934945.1 of Oncorhynchus masou masou. Lineage (NCBI taxonomy): Eukaryota > Metazoa > Chordata > Actinopteri > Salmoniformes > Salmonidae > Oncorhynchus > Oncorhynchus masou. Next base: position 63,039,556 of record NC_088243.1, on the reverse strand, counting down.
ATCTTCAGTAACAGAGTATAAGAATTGTCCAACCGTTACTTAAGGAATATACAGTAGATCCTATGAAGAACCTGGTGGGTGTGTCAACATGTGAGTCTGCCTTTATTGGGCCGATTGATGGATTCTGAAGTCGACACACCAACACACACGCCATCCATCTTTTGCTGGGGACATGGGCCGCCGGAAGGATGGGAGGAGGGATGACACGCATGAGCACTATACTACGTCCTCGCATAAGTCATCCGGCCAGGTAGGTGATGAAAGCCCAGTGGTAGTTGTCGTCCCTAGATTTGCTTCTATGTGCTGCTATGCTTTTAATTTAAATATATGTACTTTGGACTTGTACTCTCTGTGAGCGAGCGAGGGCCAAAGAATTTATGAAAGGAAATGGCTGTGTATTACTTTTCTATTTTATTGTATTTTCCAGGGAAAGTGTCACGTTCCACTGCTTGGTGGGAATTGGACAGAGGAAGCAGGAAGGGGAGCCTATGACAACATCTGGTAGTGTTTTCAGAGATGCCGGTGAAATATGACATTTAAACAAGCGCCACAGAAATTCATGTTTCAGCAACTAGGCTGCAAAATGTATTAAAATGAACATGCTTTTATTGCGGCAGCGTGAGTGCAAAATTAACTATATTAATTGTCTTCGTTTTTGTTTGTTGGCTGCCAAATCATGAGGTCATCTCCCTCTCTGTCAAGACATTGATGCTTAGAGATGCTGTGGTACGTGACAGGATTTTACAGTGTTAAACTTTCCAGAGTTACTTATAATGGATATTCTTATCCGTAATGTCATGTTCATATTAAGTTATATAAGTCATCTGGGAACAAGCCCACTGGAAAGGGAATCTGAAGGTCTGAAGAATTAAACTGTAGGAAATAGCTTTTCAAAAAGGCATTTATATTAGGATCATCTGAGTTATAATAAATACAGTACATCAACTTTAATTGTTTTTCATCTACAGTAACAAATATATGTAAACACTTGAATGTGAACGTAAATAAACATAAGCAAAAAAATATGTATATGATGATAATATAACAACACAAGAAATAAAACAATGATATCAATGATTTATTGGCTTAGATGTCTCCATATTTCCTGGATAAATTTCATCATATTATCCCAAGACACTTTCCTGTCTTCTTGTCCTGCGCTGTGGCACTTTAATATTGACTCTCACCAGGGACATGGGCAAATATCTACTATCGTTTCAGGCGATGAAGATGAAGAATATGTTAACATGGATCAAAAGATAATGTTACCCCCACATTAAAGACAGTGGAAACACTGACACTTTCTATCAAAGATACTATGTTCATTTACATATTCAATGTTGTATTTTAGAGGGTAATTCAGGACCCTGGAGGCACTTTGTCCCCCGAGGATCACACTTCTCTAAAGATAAATGAAATTAAATAATTCCTCAAGAGGTAATTGAGGATGGTGGACATCTTAGAAACTTTGAAGTCACATACAGTAAAAGGAATATTTAAAATGTTTCATTGTTTGATATATTGCAGTGTTTTCTGCAATTACCTCAGACAGTTGAGTTATTAAGGGTTATTAATGAACCGCCGCTTCTGAATTCCCTTTAAGACATCATGTTTAGTCTGGTCATACTGTAGGTCCAAGGGACCAATTTAGTAATAACCTTTATCAACAAATGTAACTAAAATTGCAATTATTAGCCTTATAATTTAAGATCTAAAATCATTGGAAGTGTTTCTAATTCAATAACCGTATGTTGAAAAAAGCATAACTGAAGTGTTGTGTTCAAAAGTGAATGGTTCTAACTTCATTGTCATAGTGCTATAACTTTGATACAACTTTCTTTGATATTGAAACAGACTCATAATTTTAAAAAAATGTACATTTTCTTACCTTTTCTAAATCATTTTTTTTCAACCGACTGCTTTCAACCCTGTTGTATAATTAAGCAATAAGGCCTGAGGGGTGTGGTATATGGCCAATGTACCATAGCTAAGGGCTGTTCTTAGATACACACCTTAGGTGTGGTATATTGGCCATATACCACAAACCCCCAAGGTGCCTTATTGCTTTTATAAACAATGTAATTAGAAGATAAATGTTTTGTAATATCCGTGGTATATGGTCCGATAAACCACGGCTGTCAGCCAATCAGCATTCAGGCCTTGAACCACCTGTTTATAATACTTCCTCATACCGTAAAGTTAATGTTAATGCTAAACATGCAAACATTTATTTATTTAAACACTCCTTGGAAAAGCCTCTCAACACACTTATTTTAGACACCGTCTTACATGTGCGACACCATGTTAAGTATGATTTTTGTATTTTTAATAACTTATGTGCAAAACAACACAGTTAATATAGATGGATGATTAATAGTTGTTTCCACTGTCAACAACTTAATATCATGTAGAATTTGAAATGTTGATGACGCTCTTTAGCCACAGCATCGCAGGTGTCCATCCACTGGTCCGCCCACACCAACACTTAGGACTCAAATTGCTGATTGAAACACTTCCATTGTTCCATAAGACTGTTGGCTATGCATTAAAGTCAAATTGCACCTTCGAGACCTAAGTGAACAATATAAAAAGCACCGCCCTCTTTCAAGATTATTTTCCTTTACTGCCTCCATAGAATACTAACAGGATTTCACGGAAACTGAAATAAGTCCCTGAGACGTAACACTTTCCCCTGTGATACAAGCTGGATACATATTTACCTCAACCACTGAGAGACAGGCGATGTATAGTAAAAACATAAAGGGTTTTGAATCAGCATGGAAGCATGGACTATGACAGGGCTTGGATATGGGTTTGATTTGAGGAGGAAAGTGTGGTTTCGGACCATCACCAGCCGGTTACAGGTTCAAAGTACAGATGAGGTATAGAGTTATTTTACCGCTTGGTCTCAAGTTTACTTCAGGTGCTTAACACAACATTACAGTTTAGTTTAAGTTGCTAGTAGGGGAAATGGTGATAACCACACATTATCATTCAAGTCATATTGCTCACATCTATACCACAAAGAAATGTTTACTGTATAGTGTGTTTTATGTGCAGTATCATTAAAGGGAGTACTGAAAGGAAGTTCTGCTCCATACTCATTTCCCAATAGTCAAATATTTTTGTGTTTACAAAAAAGTCAAATGTAAAATAACAAGGTATTTCCCACACTTTTAGAAAAAACAACAGCTGGTGCGCGATCTCTAATGTTAAAGACGTCTTACGTTTTTGCTCACCTCACATTAAGCTGCATACTATACTATTTACCAAGTATGAGTTTTTATCTTTATTTTTCGAAGCTGTCTATTTACCACCACAAATCAATGCTTGCACACGTGACCGCACTCAACGAGCTGTATAGGGTCATAAGCAAACAAGACAATGCACATCAAACAGGTAAAGCATTAATACAGGACTAAGATCGAATACTACGACGCCGGCTCTGACGCTCAATGGAAGTGGCAGGGCTCCAGCCACCCAAGCCATAGACCAGGGTTCCCAAACCGGCGGCCCGTGGGTTTTCTGAGCTAATATTTTTGTTATTGTTGTACTTGTCTTTATTGGCAGACATAAAAGACTGTAAAAACAGCAGGAAATCAGCTCCAAGTGATTTTGCTTTTGGAAATCTGTCCCCAAGTATTCCCACGCATAATAGAGAGACACGTGATGACATAAAAATGCAAGGAAGGTTTGAAATTATTGTGTTTTAGTCAAATATTGTATCTGTTTGAGCTTCTTGCTGTCAATTTGCAGGTTAATAATTATTTGTAATTAAGTTCCGGCCCCCCAACCACCGGCTCAAAAAAAAAGAATTGGCCCATGACTGAATTTAGTTGATGATTTTAGGAGACGATGGCACTGGAAGAAATGTCAGTAGTTTTACAGGCGCCTAACCAATTGTACTATTATGTGTTTTCTGTTGCGTTATTTGTCACTTATTTTGTACATAATGTTTCTGCCACCTTATCTTATAGCAAAAAAGAGCTTCTGGATATCAGGACAGCGATCACTCACCTCGGATTAGACCAAAAAAAAATATTCAACAAGCAGGACACACAGGATGTACACCGACAAGGCCGAAATCCCTGCCATTGGCAAGAGAAAGAGACACAGGTATAGAGGACAAAGGACGGGGTGCCTCGTAAGGATCCGCCTTCGACAAGTGGGAAATCTGCCCTAACCATCAATATTACTTGCCAACATACAATCACTGGACAATAAATTAGACGAGGTATGATCACAAATATCCTACCAACGGGCCATCAAAAACTGTAATATCTTATGTTTTATGTTGTGGCTCAGCTAGCGGTACATACGCTGCACCGGCTTGACAGAACAGCCCACTCTGGTAAGATGAGCGAGGGTGGTCTGTGTTTATTTGTAAACAACAGCTGGTGCATGAAATCTAAGCAAGTCTCTTGATTTTGCTCACCTGAGGTAGAGTATCTCATGATAAGCTGTCGACCACACTATTTGCCAAGAGAGTTTTCATCTATTTTTTTCGTGGCTGTTCATTTACCACCACAGACGGATGCTGGCATTAAGACTGCACTGAGTCACCTGTATAAGGAAATAAGGATTGTATTTATCATCATTAGTCATTTAGGGCAACATTGGATCATTCAGAGATCCTCACTGAACTTCTGGAGAGAGTTTGCTGCACTGAAAGTAAAGGGGCTGAATAATTTTGCACGCCTAATATTTCAGTTTTTGATTTGTTAAAAAAGTTTGAAATATCCAATAAATGTCGTTCCACTTCATGATTGTGTCCCACTTGTTGTTGATTCTTCACAAAAAAATACAGTTTTATATCTTTATGATTGAAGCCTGAAATGTGGCAAAAGGTCGCAAAGTTCAAGGGGGCCGAATACTTTCGCAAGGCACTGTAAATGACCTCAGACCCGTAGCACTCACGTCCGTAGCCATGATGTACTTTGAAAGGCTGGTAATGGCTCACATTAACACCATTATCCCAGAAACCCTAGATTCACTCCAATTTGCATACCGCTCAAACAGATCCACAGATGATGCAATCTCTATCGTACTACACACTGCCCTTTCCCACATGGACAAAAGGAACACCTAAGTGAGAATGCTATTCATTGACTACAGCTCAGCATTCAAAACCATAGTGCCATCAAATCTCTTCACTAAGCTAAGGATCCTGGGACTAAACACCTCCCTCTGCAACTGGATTCTGGACTTCCTGATGGGCCGCCCCAAGGTGATTAGGGTAAGTAGCAACACATCTGCCCCGCTGATCCTCAACACTGGAGCCCATCAGGGGTGTATGCTCAGTCCCCTCCTGTACTCCCTGTTCACCCACGACTGCTAGGCCAGGCACGACTCCAACACCATCATCGAGTTTTCAGACGCCCTAACAGTGGTAGGCCTGATCACCGACAGCAACGAGACAGCCTATAGGGAGGAGGTCAGAGACCTGGCCGGGTGGTGCCAGAACAACAACCTATCCCTCAATATAATCAAGACAAAGGAGATGATTGTGGACTACAGGAAAAGGAGGACCAAGCACGCCCCCATTCTCATCGATGGGGCTGTAGTGAAGCAGGTTGAGAGCTTCAACTTCCTTGGTGTTCACATCACCAACAAACTAGAATGGTCCAAACACACAAAGACAGTCATGAAGAGGGAACGACAAAACCTATCCCCACTCAGGAGACTGAAAAGATTTGGCATGGGTCCTCAGATCCTCAAAAGGTTCCACAGCGGCAACATCGAGAGCATTCTGACTGGTTGCGTCACTGCCTGATACGTAAAATGCTCAGCCTCCGACCGCAAAGAGTAGTGCATACAGCCCAGTACATCACTGGGGCTAAGCTGCCTGCCATCCAGGACCTCTACACCAGGCAGTGACTGGTTGCGTCACTGCCTGATACGTAAAATGCTCAGCCTCCGACCGCAAAGAATAGTGCATACAGCCCAGTACATCACTGGGGCTAAGCTGCCTGCCATCCAGGACCTCTACACCAGGCAGTGTCAGAGGAAGGCCCTAAGGTCCCCCAGTCATAGACTGTTTTCTCTGCTACCACATGGCAAGCGGTACTGGAGACGCCAAGTCTTGGACCAAAAGGCTTCTCAACAGCTTTTTCCTGCATGCCATAAGACACAGCCTCGCAACTGTTATTTCCTCTGACATTTTACTTTTTAATTTATTTCTGTACTTATCTATTGTTTACCTAATACCTATTGTTTTACTTAAAAATTGCACTGTTGGTTAGGGCTTGTAAGTAAGAATTTCACTGTAAGGTCTACAGTTGTTGTATTCGGCGAACGTGACAAATAAACTCTGATTTGATTTGATACCTGCCATACACCGTTCTCTCTGCTACTGCACAGCAAACGTACCAATGCACCACCAACAGGACCATGAACAGTGTCTACCCCCAAGCCATAAGATTGCCAAACAAGGCTGGTAAATAGCTAATCAAATGGCTACCCAAACTATCTGTATTGGCCCTTTTTTTAGCTAACACTCTTGCATTGTCTATGCACACGCACTGGACTTTACTCACACACTCACACATACAGTACATACACCCACACACACATAACATGCACACACATGCATACTGATGCCACACATGCACATACACACACTTCCACACCAAATACGCTGCTGCTACTGCTCAGTATATTATCTACCCATAGCTACCTCAGTTACTTCGTACACCTGCACATCGACTCAGCACTGGTACCCCCTGTAAATAGCCATGTTATTACCTGGTACTTCCAGTATATATCCATGTTATTTTATTCCTCATGTCACTATTTATATATATATACTTTTTTTGTACCCCTTTCGTGATCCAATTACGATCTTGTCTCATTGCTGCAACTGGGTCAGGGGAGATGAAGGTCGAGGAATGCATCTTCCGGATGCATCTTTCGGGTTAGGGGAGGGGGAGGGTGTTGGCCGGGGGGGCTTTACTTGGCTCATCGCGCTCTAGTGACTCCTTGCAGTGGAGGGCACCTGCAGGCTGACTTCGGTAGTCAGTTGAGCGGTGTTTCCTCCTACACGCCTCAAGCACTGCGAAGCAGTGTCTTAGACCGCTACGCCACTCGGGAGGCCCACTATACTCGGGAGGCCCACTATTAGCAAATGTATCTTTATTTTTAAAAGGACTCGTAAGTAAGTGTTTATCTGTTAGTCTACACCTGTTGTTTATGGAGCATGTGACAAATACAATTTGACTTGATGTAAGCAGCAGGTAGCCTAGCAGTTAAGAGCATTGGGCCAGTACCCAAAAGGTCGCTGGCTCGAATCCCAGAGCTGACTAGAGGAAAAATCTGTATGTGTCTTTGAATAAGGCATGTAACCTTAATTGCTCATGTATGTCACTGGATAATAGTGTTAGTAAGTTACAAAATAATTTTTGGGGTGAAAAAGGTGCTATCGAGAACCCTTTGAAGAATCCTTTTTGGTTGCAGGTTGAACTGTTTCAACAGAGGGCTATACATGGAACCAAACGGGGTTCTATCTGGAACCAAAAATGGTTCTACCTGGAACCAAAAATGGGGACAGAAGAAGAACCCTTTTGGAAAAATTCTAAGAATGCTTTGATTTTTTAAATGTTTATGCTTTTTCTTCTTCTTGTAATGCCAGCCCTCATCCACATACAGCTTTTTCAAATTCAATAGTTTATTTTAATTGGTGGTGTTAACACATCCACAGATGTGGCTTAGACACACTTGCCCAGGCTATTTCATTTGGATCCTTTCAGTAGACTGGGACAACAGAGCTGACTCTGAGGTCAGTGTTCAATGTGTCAGGCCATTCTAGTGATTTGGTCTTCTTTGTGTTTCTCTGCGCTGTGTGTCAGTGTTTGTGGGGCCTCTACCTTGTTGGTGAGTCATTAATCAGAGGGAGAGAGCTCGGCTGGCCCAGGCCCCAGGAGCAGATGTGCCTGTAGCCCCCTCCCCAGATAAGCAGGTGTCGAGCACCAGGCCCTATTGTGGAGCAGAGTGTGTGAGGGGAGGTAGGACTAGGGCTGGGGGGCTGAAGGAGCAGAGCGTTAAAGGGGATCGGGTGGGCTGGGTTGGCTTGCTCAAAGCCGTAGCAGCAATGGGGCTCGGGAGATTCCGGCTCGAAGACTTGTGATTGGATGAGGGCAAAGAATTGGCAGCTGCCGGCCAGGGGGCCATATGGACTGAGCTGACATTTAGCAGCATGCAGCGGGTGTGGGTGTTTTTGGGCTTGTGTGCGTGAGCCAGGACTTACACCGTAACCTTTCAGCACACAACCGCAGTACCCATGTTGACCTGTGGGGGTGGCACTGATGTTTTTTGATGTGGCGTGTTTTGATGGTTGAAAATTACAAGCGTAGGGTATGAGTAATAACATAATGACATTTTGTTTGGGCGGGTTATTCTCTCCAAACAACGGAATCTCCATAATATTCATGAATAATATTTCAAATGTAGATTGTTTAGTTAACTCATTTGGGACACAATTGCAGGAACGTTTCATAATATGCTACACTATTATTAATGCTGTATTTCAATTGTCTTTAGCCTGATGACAAAGTAGTCTGTTAACTTTCACACTAATCAAACTAGTAAAACATCATAAAAGGGAAGAACGTTAATCTCAATGACTCAACTAGAAAGATCTAATAATAGATATGTCATCTGAGGAAAAGAAACAACCGTGAATCCTGGTACGGCTGTAAAACATATTGCATTTAACAGTAATTATTTCCCTCTCTCAGATCCAACACTTGTCTTACACGGATAATGCAATTCATTTCCAGCGAATACGTATAACAGCGCTTCAAGCTCCTGCTGAAGCAGGGTTCTCACCTCCTCTCTAAAGCTGAATTATAGTAATAGATGACTTCCTGCACCTTCTGTAGCGCGGACCTGGCTCAGAAAGTGAAACACTGAACATCACTGATAAAGAGCTAGTGTCACTCACATTGGGTTTATTTACTTGTTGGGCTTGCTCGCTCCAAAGCCATCTAATTGCTTGTTGTTTTGAAGTGGACAATTTATCCTTTTGTGCGAATGTATATTGGAATGTACATCTCTGAGTTGAACAGAAGGTGTGTACTTTAGTAATGCTTTATATGTGTTTTGTGAATGGATTTGGTCTACTGCACTGCTTGTACAAAAGACTGTGGATTCATATTCAGTTCATCAATATTGATCCTTTGAGCTGGATTTGAACCAGCGCCCTAAGGATTTTACAGTCCTCTTAGCCTTCCCCAACACTGATCTTGGAAAATATTTATGTTACACTGCAATTTCAAACAGAGAGCACTTTTTCAACATTTGAACATAAAATGACATGGCTGTCCTACAGTCGTTTTTGTCCATTTAATCGGACCTATAAACTATGGAGGATGATGGGAGAAGTTGTACAGTACGTCACTATCCTGGTATTAACGTCAAATCATTATACCATGAAAACATTACTTGGGAAAATAGGGAACTGGGACAAGGGCAAGAGCAACTTTCCAGATTAATTTATTCTGGGTAACATCCTGGAACTGACCACGAAGGTTCCGCTGCTGTGGGGAAAGAGCAAAGCCCCAGGCCCGAGGCAATCCCATGGTCAGGGTGTCCCTTAAAAACTCAGACCCAGGGCAATTTGAGGTAGTGCAACCTCTTTGATTCCGCATCAGGATGTTTTCTATGTAGTATCTTGCAAATAAGATTCTGTGTTGTCCAACAACCACTCCGGTTGACTTGCTTCTCAGAGACCATTTAGCATGCAGAACCATTCATGGCGAGTCTGTTTGATTGGCAATATGTCGATACGGGAATTAGCATGTCCAATGGGTCTCCCTTGGACAAGGGTTTGATTGACAATGGGATTAGAGGGGTAGCTCTCCCCAATGCCCTCAGGTCTATGAGAAAAACTCAGCAGTTAGATTGATATGTGCATAAAATGAAATATGATTATAACAGGAACATGTTTGAGACTGTCAGCTATTTTGTTTCCAACTACATAAATGTGATGTTTTGTGAAAGTCTCCTGATAGTTAAAGGTCCTCAATGTGCCGTGAACCATCATTTCCTCTAGATCTTGGCAGGTTCAGCCAGTGAGAGAACTGGTAACATCGCAGCCCCAGCTCCCAAGCAGATCCTTCAAGAGCAGGACTGAAGGGTGTAGTGGGCTTCCTCCACAAACTCTACTGCAGTGTGATAACAAAAACTTGAGATTTGGACATGAAGCATTAAATTGGTTTAAAAGTGTATTTCTCCACAGGAAAGTGAAACGCTCACATTCCTTAATGTGTTTTTGGTTTCAAATCTCTGGGCATTCTTTCAGGTCCACTTAAATGGTAAAGAGATACCAAGTGCCCTCCAGCACAATAACACGGTCGGTACTGTGATTGCTGACACATGAAAAGAACTTGGACTCCTTTTCCCCACTTCTTTAGCTGCTGCTCTCACATCCTTACCAGTCCATGGTGAAGAAATGTTAAAGGCCAGGTTTGACACCCCCCACCTCACACCCCCTTAAAGATAACCAACCAAAGTCCCAATACAGGCACACTGAATGTGTCAAAGTGTCAGATCAGCTTCAGATGGGGAAATGGGAAGAGAGACACAAATGAATCAAAGTGTTTGGAAAATGTACTCATTTCATCATATGTTTACCAATGTTAACATTTTGAATAAAAATATACTCTAAAAGACATCAACAGCTGACCTTACAAAAATTATACGCTTATTATGACAATTGTTAATTCTCATTATTTAAAATATAACAATTTATGCTAAAATGTACATGGTATGCTGCTAAGCCAAGAATCATGATAAATCATCTTAAAAGTAACTTTAATCACTTGAATACTGTACCATAAATAAATGCAATAATTCAGGTCCTATTTCTATTCCCATCCTAATAGATTATGATGGAGGGTTTCCACACACAAACATGAACATACACACTCAAAATCCAAAACAAACTGAAGACCATTTTGATTAAGGTTATTAGTTGCTCAAAATCTGCATATCAATATCTGGGCCAACAGTTATTAAGATGTTTTGATCGGTGAGGGATTAAATAATTAATTTTTTGTTAGAGGCACTATATTTATTTATTAATCAGCCTTCAAGCTGGAATGAAATCAAATTACTCTTGTGATTTAAAACACCTCTTCTCCCTTCTGAACTATAACATGATGTCAGAATCAATCGAAGCCATGTATTTACATACTACCAAATATGAATTGTACTACTTCATGGAGCAATATTAATTCGGTATTTATGTCTATTGATAAACAGAAATGCTGTTTCCTTAATGGAAATGTTTAATTGGATTTTAATTGTGAAAAAGTGAATAAGTGTGAAAAAACACCAGATTAATTGTATGATAGACAGGTAGATTATTTAAATTGACCAGTGGGGGTTTCATGCTTTGAAACCCTAAATCCTCCTTTGGTTTTGTTAATTAGAGTTTTTTGTAGCTTTTTCAGTGGAATGAAATTGGTTATGATTTCAATGAGCCATTAAAGTAAAGTTTGGAAAATCTAAATTACCTCTCATTGGTGCAAGTAACTGAAACACTTGCATCATGCCTCCAAGAAACATACAAAAAGCAAAATAGCCTGTAGCAATGTATCTTAATTATTTACTATGATGTATTAAACATATTTTTTTCTCTAATATGTTAATAGTCATACAGCAATTGTTATAGACTTACTCACTGCAAAGCTTAATTCACTTAAATAAAAAATATGATTTATGAAAAATGCATAAATTGTATTTAGTTATAAACTGAGTGTACCAAAACATTAGGAACATCTGCTCTTTCCATGACATAAAGTGACCAGTGGGATCCAGTTGAAGCTATGATCCCTAGTTGATGTCACTTGTTAAATCCCCTTCAACCAGTGTAGATGAAGGGGAGGAGAAAGGTTAAATAAGGATTTTTAAGCCTTGAGACAACTATGACATGGATGGTGTATATGTGCCATTCAGAAGGTGAATGGGCAAGAGAAAAGATTTAAGTGCCTTTGAACGGGGTATGGTAGTAGGTGCCAGGTGCACCGGTTTGTGTCAATAACTGTAACACTGCTGGGTTTTTTACGCTCAACAGTTTCCCGTGTTTATCAAGAATGGGCCATCACCCAAAGGACATCCAGCTAACTTGACACAATTGTGGGAAGCACTGTAGTCAACATGGGCTAGCATCCCTGTGGAATGCTTTCAACACCTTGTAGAGTCCATGGTGTGACGAATTGAGGCTGTTCTGAGGGGAAAAAGGGGGTGCAATTTAATATTAGGAATGTGTTCCTAATGTTTTCTACACTCAGTGTATATTCACATAGTTTCCTTTGAACCATTTTGGAACATATAGTATTCCTAAAAGGGAGAAACACATTCCAAGAACAATTTCATAATTCCATGAATACAATGCCTGAAGTGAAGTTACTTGGTTGTGGATTATATTCTGAAAATGATTCTCAGAACAGTAAATGTGTTACATCAACACGTCCCCTGTGTAACATGAAGCCTGACACCACCATGATGTCATGTGTAATATACAGGTTGGGTTCTTAGGTGCCTTTTTGGACTTTTATTGACTATATTATGTAATGTCTTTCACTAAGATTTTTATTGAAAATATATATTTGTCCAGCTGAAAATAAAACACCAAAGATGGTCATGCAATGTTAAATAATGATTTATATATATATATATATCCTGTACAGGACAGTATTATGGGGCCAGATAGATCAAATTTGCCTTACCAGATCTATAACAGCAGGCTAGTACCCACTGCTGACAGAAGAGGAAGAGGCAGGACGAGAGGGGAGGAGGGGGTCAGACCCTCCACCTTACCCCAGTGGAGTTCCCTTAACTAGAGTTCACTAGTACAAGCAACAATTCCCTCCCTCAAACCCCTTCACCCCAAAACCCACGATTTATGGCCTGCCGTCGCCACTTCAAAACGCCACCAGTCACCGCAATAGATTCTGTCCCTCCACAGACACTGGGCCCTGGCTCTGCTCTGGTGTATCCTGGCGGGAGTCCCACCACCGCCACCACCGCCCAGCCAGTGCAGGTTTCCCTGACCACCGCCATTCGCTGACAGCTGCAGATGATGACAATTAGGCAAATCTGCCGTTATGTTTCCAATTTGCTCCCTCTCAAATTAGGGATCATTTATGATCTTCCCCACTCTGCCGCATGAATGCTCGCTTTTTCTCCCTCGCATCAAGTCAGAATCCATCATCATAACTTCCCCTGATATGTTTTCCTCTCAGATGTAAATCTTATGGATCTCTCTCTGAACCGGGCCCAATTTTTTTCTCCCCACTGTTCGTTTCCCTGCCTTCCAAACTATTCATGTTTCATTTTAATTGGTCGACGTCACAGTTGACAACAGCAGATCCACGGTTATTTCTCTGCAGTCACCAGCATGAGGAAAGAACCCTATGAGAGTAGGGGGAGGAGGTCTGTTGGCACTCCGCAGGCTCAGCTCTTTCCCTGGGAAGGTTTGCCAAGCTACCGAACCCTCAGTGGCTCAGCTTCTGCCTGCCCAAGGGACTGCAGCTGCCCCGGCTCCCAGCTCCTTTTCTCCACTGTATCTGACCCAAACTGGCCCCCTGACAACACCCCCCCCCCCACACACACACACACACACACACACACACACACACACACACACACACACACACACACACACACACACACACACACACATACGCACACTCAGATTAACATGATGTATACTGAGCCTACAAAACATTAGGAACACCTTCCTAATATTGAGTTACACCCCCCTTCATCCTCAGAACAGCCTCAATTCGTCAGGGAATGAACTACAGGGATGCTGGCCCATGTTGACTCCAATGCTTCCCACAGTTGTATCAAGTTGGCTGGATGTACTTTGGGTGGCGGACCATTCTTGATACATACAGGAAACTGTTGAGCATGAAAAACCCGGCAGCGTTGCAGTTCTTGACACACTCAAACCGGTGTGCCTGGCACATACTACCATACCTCGTTCAAAGGCACTTCAATCCTTTGTCTTGCCCATTCACCCTCTAAATGGCAAATGTCTCAATTGTCTGAAGAATTAAAACTACTTCCTCAACCTGTCTCCTCCCCTTCATCTATACTGATTAAAGTGGATTTAACAAGTGACATCAATAAGGGATCATAGCTTTCACCCAGATTCCCCTGGTCAGTCTATATCATGGAAAGAGCAGTTTTGTACACTCTGGCTAATATAGTGTAGTGCACCATGTGTACACACGTACACACACACACACTTCAAGGCCAGCATCCCCATCTCACGCAGTACAAAGATAGGTCTTTCCAAATGCTCTCTTCTCACTTTTGGTTTAATACGCTCTAACATTGCTGCACGTCCCACTGTCACTTGGCCAATGGGAACTAAAAGTGAAAGTGAAACGAATGCAGTGGGAGTGTGCCAGAGTGGATTAAATGGCCCTTTCATCTCCCATCTCTGTAGTCACACACAGGGCTGCCTGCGCTGCGATCACACACGCATGCACGCACACACACACACTACCGCCGGCACCACTGTCACCTCTGTCGCACCCCTGACTCGACTTGGCTATGCTCTCGGCGGAATGTCAAAACCGACAACGGAAATCCAATCTAATAGCCGTCGAGCTCAATCCTAAACATAATGTCACCTTTTTCATATGTATTATTAATCACAGATTAGCCCAACGTTTCTGCAGTGAGTGTATCGCCCGAGCGGAAGCAGGTCCATCAACAATTTCAGGCACAATAGAAGTATTAATCACAAATGCCCACAGCGGTTGTTTTTCTTGGCTGTGTTAATGAGAACAGGGTTAGCTTTTATGGCCGTGCTCCGAGGAGATGGACACAGGTAGATATTGGGTGAGACAGGTATAATCACTCTTGGCCATCTGGAGTGGTTTACTGTATCCGAACGGCCGAGTGTGCCGGGAGGACACAGAAGAGGAGGAGGGAGAAAGGAGGCAGAAGGGAATATGGGGAGGAGGAGGGATGAAGAAGAAGGGGGGGTGGGGGGGTTCCCCCAGTAAAGGACCCAGGCTGACAGACACGATGCAGAGCCCATAATGAAAAGGAGAAGAGAGAAAGTAATCAACACCCATTTGAAAAGCTGCCTACAGTTATCTTTAATTCCCTACAAATTTGATCAAGTGCCATGATTAACTGTATACATTTGGCCAAAGACAGGTATATTTACATTTGGCCAGAGGCAGGTACAGTATATTTAGAGGATTTGCCATTCCATTACAATCATTCCTTAGGATGGGGATATTGACATGAATATTCAATCAAAGAAACCTCTCTCCATCCATGCTCTTAGCTATTATAGTGTGAAAGTTAGGGGTTAACCAGGGGTTAAATTGAGCCGTGACCCAGTGGAACAACGTTCTACCCTCTTTGGATGTACAAGTGTGAAACTAAACTCAAAGACATAACTCACACCTGAATCAGTCAGAGGACCGTTCCACTAGTCTCATTTAGTCAATTAATCAATTTCACTAATGGAGCCCTTTATAAAGGTCATAGGCTGTTTTAAGTTGTTCAGTACAGAATAACATCAAGATACCCTTCGCTAATGGATATAAATGATTAGCGTCGACTATTTCAAGCAATTGACTATTGTGGTAATATGAGCTGAACACAGTTCAAATGGGACCCCTGTCCTCCATATTGTCCTGTGACATGTGAGCTGAGAGTAGTATAGTCTGAAAGCTCCCAGGGCTCCAGTTGCCGAGGGAATGGACAGTGTTTTACATGACTGTTAACAGTCAAACCTATCCATCCAGAAGCAGGAAACCCTCCTCAGCAACACATGTCCTAGATTTGGTGTTTCACCTTCCCACCAGGAAATGAACTGCATAGAGGGAGTGAGAGGGAGTGAGGGAGAGCGAGAGAGAAAGAAACGAGATGGAGGGTGGGTGGTAGGGAAGGACAGAGTGAGTAAGGGCGTCTATGATTATATATCCATATGTCACCAGTTAAATGTCGGGGGCTACCAGCAAATGTGCAGGACGGAATGCAGATGTATTTTCCTGCAGGCCTGGATATGTGCTTGGTTCACTAGGTGTTTAGTGGTGAGGCAGGGCTGCCAAGTATGATGTTACTGGCTTCCCATGTTAATTTTCATTCAGGAAAGGCCTTTATTATCAAGCAGCGGGAGAATTCCAGCCAGCTGTGAAAACACTGTTAAAGAGGCTTTAGTGTTCATTTCACGAATACTTAAAGTTTACTCATTGGGAAAAAATATGAATTAATGGACTATGCATGGGCTTTTCCTTATTGTTCTTCCATGAACACGGACTTCCAAAATTCTCCATATGTGTGCCAGTGATGGTCCTTGGAGTTAAACACTCCCGTGAAACTTATTCGCAAAGTTCCAAGAACAGAGGCAGTTTTGTGTTCTGAGATTACCATTTGCCTTGTGAAAATGGCATGTTTCCTTTCAGCCCTTGCCATGTGAAATTAGACCTTAAACATTTACCTCCTCACCAAATAGAACCTGAAGGTCGGGTCCAGCAGAGAGGAAGAGTTCTTACTGTGGTTCAGGCATCCAAAAGTTTTTTTTCTTTTTCAGGATGATTGGATTTCCTGATTTGCATTTCTGGGAATGTCTGTATGTGTGGTGGACATGCTGATGGCCGTGCAGGGAGGTTGAGCTGTGCAAACCATCTCACTGATCGTAGTGGTTAATAGCTAGCTCTTAGCTGTGCAGGTGGTGTGATGCAATACCCTTGTCATGTGAGTCTGCAAAATCCCCTCAGAAGGTTGCCATGACCAGACCCACACACACAGTTGAGGTTGGGGAGGAACTTTCCAGAAGTTGGATGGAAACAGCACGTCAGTATAATAGTCTCTGTGTGGGACCACATGTTGAGACTCCTAAAAATTGAACGTGGGTGAGAATGTTACAAGAGGACTCTGACCAGGTTAGTTTTGATTGGTCGAACACACGTCGCCTTTGAAAAAAAATAATCAAAGACTCCAGACTCAAGTCATAGACTCTGCTACCGCACGGCAAGCGGATCGAAAGGCTCCTTAACAGGTTCTCCCCCAAGCCGTAAGACTGCTGAACAACTAAACTAATCAAATGGCCACCCGGACTATTTACATTTACATCTGTGTGCCATTTCTTTAGCCTTGTCCTCATAAGATCTTAGAAATGACTCGTAAGGGACAAATCTTTAACGTTGTCAAAATCAAGTCGTACAAGGTTTTAAAAGTAAACGGAGAGGGTGAATGTGTCCATCCTAGCCCCATAGCTTTCTCCCATCTGGAATATATCAGCATATTCATCTTCACGAGCCTCTAAAATCCAAGGTAACATAGAGGAGCATTTCTACCCCTGTATCGATACCTACATCCTCTCCATATATCGAACCATCCATAAGTCATACCTCATAACTGCGTCCGCATCCATGTCCCTATCAGACGTGATTCAAGATGGGATTATTTCTGTCCATATCCTTGACCTCGGCGCATACAGTATAGCTCCAATATGTCATCTAGTGTGCTTATACAAGTAATGTTTATGAACCAGCGGTAAATCACTGAGCCGTCGTACCAGAGGAATGCTGAACCTTTCCGGACTTCTGTTACTGGATACTGGCGACACCGGGTCAGAGTGGAGTCTGGGGATTATCTTGGCTTGGTCCCACCATTTCCATTCCAAATAATGTGGGACAAATTGTGGTGACGGAATCCCCTCCTGCCAGCTCCTGGTCCTGGGAGGGAAGAGAGGGACAATATGGCGGTCTGCGTTGAGGGTTATTCCAGAGGCCCTGAGCAGGTTCCAATGTTTTGATTTGCTGTGGCTGATGATCACAAGCATAACACCAAATGGTCAGTTATCGTGACCAATATAGGGTTTGGAAATGTTTGTGTATTGGTGACTAAGAAGGAAGTTAGCTGAGGTGTGTTTATAAACAATACAGCAGGTGAATCAGTAACTACATAATTGTAACTGATGATAAATAGCAGGTTGCTGTGGTCAGCATCATTCATGATTACTTCAGCATGTCTGGGTTATGAGACACAGTGTTCCAGCAACAATGAATGCACTGCTCACAGCAACAGTGCACTCAGGAGGACAATGCTCTGTTATTCAGTGGACACCCCAAACTGTGCATGTGCCTTTTCCATCATCCAGTCAGAAAGACCGTAACCCCTCCAATCACACGCAGACACCTCTGTAACCAGGAAGTTCCAACTGATAATCACAGCCACATACTTGCTGGACTTTAAAGGGATGAAGAAAGGAGGAGAGGTCTGCCTGATCTCACTCTGTTCTGTGGAGTGATCCAAATATTGGCGCCCACACTGCATCAAGAGATGGCCACCAGCCTTGTATAAAGGCTGGCGATTAACTTGAAAGATGACCGGCTGTGATTGCTAGGGATGTTTGTGCTCGTTTCAAAGACAAGGATTCCTATTTTGGTGACCACGTATGCTTTGTATCAGAGAACATAACTGACAAGGATAAAAACGGTAAAACTCTGTAATCCTGTAACAAACTATATCGTAAGTATAGATAGTAGGGTTCCACCTTCGGTCTCATCGCACCTTTCCCAGCCTGGAGTGGCACATTATATTACCTTCACTTCATCTCACCATTACATCGCTTCCTGTGTTTGGACAGGGACTTCCTGTGTGAAGCTGCCATGAGAATGGCTGGGGAGGAAGTGACTTTCCATAAGTGAAGGGTGACCTTGTCATCATCAGAGAGTAGCGTGACGCATGCTCCTTCGGGCAGACTGCGGTCTGCAGTACTGGGGCACAGCTGGCCTCTGTCTCTCCTCTAGAGGTTCTACACACAGTTCCCTCTGTCAGAAACTGCACTTGCATAACACTGCATTCTCAGAAGAGTTGGGAGACAGAGAGAGTGTGAGAAAATGAAAGGGGAGCAGAAGAAACTATATAGATAAGGCTTTGTTCACAAGTTGGCCACCCAGAGGAAGATCAAAGTATTCACCTATTGATTCCCAGAGGGTTTGACTGCTACATTCCGGAGCTATTGTCTGATGTCTGTTCTAATACTGCTTTTCTGAAGGGTCAGATGGGGTTAGTATATAAAACAATCGTGCAACATAGTGCAGCTCTAAAATTGTGAATGGTTTATGTTTCCAGTATTAATAATAATAATATTAAGCTTAATCAAGGTCATATCAAAAAAATATCCCAAAAAGTTTTGAAGTGACCTTTACCATTTTTACTGGGACTAAAATATTGTATTTAATGGGTAATAATTATATTTGGCAGATTTTCTCATTGCAACCTGGATATATTCCAAAAGGAAATCACCAAAGATCTACTATTCATTGAAAGTAGTCAAAGTCATTCTGATTGAATTCCAGCATTTTCTTCACCCACAGAGGAGCCAAAAGTTTGATCTTTACTAATTGATATATCCCCGCTCTACACATGAATCATAGAAGCCCATACCTTGGGCCAATTTAGCTGTTCCACTCACTGAGTTTTAATTGAGTCCACATTAAAATGTACTTATAAAATAATAATGGGCTCCCATGCAAATGAACCTATGCTGATATTGCTGTGCCAAAATTTACATATCCACAAGCAGTCTGGGAGTTCAGAAATCAATATAGATGATTAATAATATATGGGCAACAGGAATAATTTAATTCATTTGATGCAAGGACTCACTCAGCCTTGGCAAACGAAGGGTGCAATTCCACCACAATCTAATTTAATACAAGTTGCCTGGATTGCAGTTTCAATTACCGGGATTGAAATAATAATGTGTTTAAAAATTACACTTTCAAATATATGTTTTTTCATTTCATTTCATTGAATACATTTAAGGATGAATCTCCTTTATTCCGACATTAACATATTGCACCAAATTGCTACATTAAACTGGTCATTCATTTATTGAATGCCTAGTTGAATATACAGATTGTCAGTTCAAGTGATCAGATAGATGGGGATTTTTCACTAAATATTCCAGGGCAGTTAGTACTATTACATGTAAATAAATTACATTTGAAACATTACAACGTTATTTGGAACATTAAGTCCTTCATACAGTTACAGAAGGAGTGAAGAGCTAGTATCTATCAAATCAAACGTCTCACCAGATGAGCATCTGTTAATTAAGTATCTGTAACAGACACCCAGTGAGCAAAGGCCGTGTGTTTTCACAATGGTGCAATAACACACCAACAACACTGTTTGCATTACAATGCCGTCTTAACCCGTACAATGTTAAGGTAATTTACTACGAAACATTAATGAAAAGCAGCACAGACATTTGAAGAAGTCTCCGTAATGATCAAATGTCATTTTGAGAGATACTTAGATGGCAGGTGGGCTATTTTGAAAATGTGTTGTGATTACAACCTACTAGCCCACAACCCGCAGATCTCAGCTCGTGCCACCTGTACAGCCCTGATACAGCAGGCACGTACCATTCTGTTATTTGTCTCAAGGAACATTTTCAAGTCTGCACATTAAGATTCAGCTTGCGTAATAAATGAACGGGATTCATTTGAAACTCCTTGGTGAGTCTGTAAAGTCTCGGACTGCTGAGATGATATGATGGACATTATGTTCTTGACGGCATACTATACCTTGGGCATTGCCAAGACATTGTCAACAATACCCAGATTCCGGTCTTGCCCATAATGAATGCACTCCGGTATGTAATGACTGAGTAATCACATTATTTGCAGCATCTACTTTATGCCGATGGAGGTCTGCATCTGTGGTCCTTTAGTAATTGCTGGGCCGGGAAGCGAAGGAGGAGGATTTGCATCAGCGCAGGGGAGTTGCATTGCAAATTATTATGCTGAATTGTTTTTGGGACAGGAATGTCCAATCCAATGAAGTTAATGATCTTGAAAGACATGGGGTGGGGAAAAAAACCTATTAAAATGCAGATGTTTGCAATGGGTTTGGTGGTGGTGTAGGAATTATATCCATGTAATTAAGGTTTGAACTTTTTAAGACTTCTTTGTATCACTCCTGCCACTGTAAGGAGCCAGGACTGGGAAGGACACCCAAAATAAAGAAATGTCTCATTTTCTATTTCTCCCCAACCTATTTGAAGGAAAAAGCTGAATGAATGAGTCTCATTGTGGGAATATTTGAATGGTCTATATAGCGTAAGCTGGATCACATACTCTGATACAGTACAAACTGTGATCACACCTTGATCTTCAAGACATAGATACGAGGGCTTGAAGACAAGGCCCCGTAGGCTATACTTCCATAGAAACCCATAGTTACTCTGTTCCTCCAGCAGAATACACAGAGAGGTCTACCCTGCCTTAATATTCTTGTGGTTTAGGCTCATAACTGCCACATAAAGAACTCTTGCAGTTTTCACATTTCGTTAATACTGGCTCTGTGATTACCAGGTAAAACAAATTATGTGCTTTGTTGGCAGCAGATAAATCTTGGTCTCAATTTGTTGTAATGACCCGTGTAATTTTTAAGCTGTGCCTACATATTGGCTCTTTTAACGTGTATCATTAGTGGGGTTTTATATTAGATATACATTCGGTGGCTTAATTTGGTCTCTCAGGAGCACTTATAATGATGCAGCTGCTTGGGCTGGAATATGGGACACCTTTCATTTATTTATTTTAAATGTTGTGAGTAATTGAGTTCTTCATGTGTGAGGCAACCTTGCTGGTAGGGTCGGATCCTCTGAAAAAAAATGCATTCATTCCGCAGTGCAATCTGCTAAGGAAATTAATAAGGGAAGCTTAGAGAGTTAAAGGAAAAAGCTAACATTTTCTGCCATATTCAGTGTGGCCTGTTGTAGCTAAAAATGACAGCACTATGATACCATGACAGTTTATTATCTCTAAAGGGCTATTTATTAGAGACAATCAAATTGTTCCTGTGCCACTCAGACTGTAATGACACAAATCCTCTTGGTCAATAACAGATGATGAAAACATTTGGAAAGAGAGGTTACATACAGTATTTACATCCCCTGAGCCAAAATGATGTGGCTAATACGTGAAATCCTTACGATTGATGTATGTGGTTAAAGGAAAAAAACACAGTAAAAAAAGCAGGGATTACAAAGTCCCATGCAATAACAGTATGCTTGAGGGTCAATAAGGCTTTTCCATGTCGACCTGAGAAGCTTATGCTTTGTTTACTGAGGCATAGACATTGTACATCCATATAATAAAAAGGATATTTTTTGTCTGTACCTCTTTGTTTCAGTTCATTGTACAGTTTGACAACTTCAGATTCCTCCCCTCTTTGACCCTGGCTACATGTATCATCACTGCTCTTTGACCCTGGCTACATGTATCATCACTGCTCTTTGACCCTGGCTACATGTATCATCACTGCTCTTTGACCCTGGCTACATGTATCATCACTGCTCTTTGACCCTGGCTACATGTATCATCAATGCTCTTTGACCCTGGCTACATGTATCATCACTGCTCTTTGACCCTGGCTACATGTATCATCACTGCTCTTTGACCCTGACTACATGTATCATCACTGCTCTTTGACCCTGGCTACATGTATCATCACTGCTCTTTGACCCTGGCTACATGTATCATCACTGCTCTTTGACCCTGGCTACATGTATCATCACTGCTCGTTGACCCTGGCTACATGTATCATCACTGCTCTTTGACCCTGGCTACATGTATCATCACTGCTCGTTGACCCTGGCTACATGTATCATCACTGCTCTTTGACCCTGGCTACATGTATCATCACTGCTCTTTGACCCTGGCTACATGTATCATCACTGCTCTTTGACACTCTCAAACCCACATCCTTGAAACACCAGAGCAGAGCAGCCTGCTTCCACAGTGTGCAAAACCATCCTCGACCGTAACACAATCACACCCGTGGCGCTACAGGCTGTTTCTCAGCAAAATCTTTCTCTCTCTCCTGCTTGACCGCGGCACGGTGGTGGAGAGGATGCCTGGGCACGGTGGATCCGCCGGGAGTTGGCTTTGGACCTGGGCCCAGATCAATGTGACCTAAATTCAAATGCGAATTAGAGGGCTGTCAGTGGGAAAAGACACTCTGTAAATGAGCTTAGACAGTGTGAGGTCCCTGGAGGATGTGAGAACCAGGGCCTCGCCTCCGTCAGAACACTTTAATGAGTTCCAAATGGACGACCCAGGCCCCGGCGCTGGACTCCACGCCCTTCCTGCCAGCCCACATCCATTGCTCTGGGATGGCCAATCCCGACAGGGGAGAAGGAAAGTATGGGGCCCTGGAATTGGGTACAGGCCTAGGCACCTGGAGGCACTTTTCCAGGGGTGCTAGATTCAACTAGCTGTCACAGTCTCAAGTCAGAATTAGACATTCATCCATGTTTCCCAAACTTCAAATTTCAAAGTGTTTAAGGTTAAGTTTAGGCATTCACCAATAATGTTTAAGGTTAGGGTTAAGTCTAGGCATTAACTCCACATTTTTAATGTTTAAGGTAAGTGTTAAGGTTTGGGATAGGCTTAAAACAAAAATATCAAAAACAACTTCCTACCCCTGGATTTGAGCTGGCAACCTTTGGATTCAGAGGCAGATGCTTATTGGCCATCCACCATCCCCATCCACAACTACTTGAAAGTAACTGTTGCCCCTAGTGGCCGGTTTCTGCGTCATCTCCCGATGTCCTCAGACATGGATGGACGTTGAATACTGACTTGTATCAACGGTGTCCTGGCTGGCTAGATTACCTGTAGTCCCAGAGTGCTGAAAGTTGACCAACTGGACCAATCATTATGAATGACAGGAGGCTGGTGGGAAAAACGCAAGTATGCTGTTGGTAGTTTTACCATATTTAGCTGATCTACCTACAGTATAAAACATTGTATTTAGACTGCTCAACAGCGTAACCTATTTATTCCACTGTTAATACCTTTGGAAGCCAAAATAGATTTTTACTAGACTGCTCTGAATAATTTAGCTATACAGTATCTTGCCATTAACTAGTTTGCTAGCCAAATCGCTAATGATGCAACAGCAAAAACTAGTCACGACAAGACTACAACAGTTACAATTGGTAGGGCAAAGTCCATAAACTTGGTACAAAAATCTGACAATGCAAAACATTACCGCTAACGGTTTCAGGTGCTCTTATCTCCTTACACAGGCACATCAACAGCCCGGTCCCAGAGCAACCACTCTCAACACTAGCCTCCTATTCAGCCTGGCTGACCTGGGTGAGAGAGGGAGGTTTAGTGAGTTGTTGTCCAGAACCCAGAAGGATTGTGGGAGCAGAAGGTGAGCAGAGGAGCATGGGAGGCAGAGGTAATTAGAATGCTGATTTTGCATGTTATCAGATCTCACACACACTCACACACACACACACACACACACACACACACACACACACACACACACACACACACACACACACACACACACACACACACACACACACACACACACACTCTGGCCTCTTCCTATACATTAGGTGTGTGTGCAGTTCATATGGGATTGCAGGGGGCTTTTGATTGTCTTCAACACAGCATATGCTAATTGTTGATTGTCTTCAATATTATATGCTAATTGTTGTGAATTAGCATAATTCATTAACATTTGGGCCCTAATTACACAATGAAAAAAGACGATCCCTGAAACAGTGTTATGTGCTTTGACTTCCTAATGTTTGATACAATTAATGCTGTTCCTATTTGCATACGACTAAGGATCTTGAAATATTAAAAGTGTTGTTCAGTGAAATTTGTGATTCGTCCCTAATCAAATGTTTTTTCTTCCTTTTTTAAAGATGTTACTTTGTTGCCCCTCAGGTAAGAGGAAGAAAATCTGCTGCTTGGGTTTATTTCCAAATGTATAACCTACAAGACTTTCCTAACATGAAAATGACGAGGATCACAAAATCTGTGTCTGCAGTCAACTAGTGCATCAGTTTTGGAGGAGATTTAGTGAAACAAATTAATGGAGACATGTTTGATATGTGAGTCTGTATTCTCTTTGATGTCTCCTGCTTAGCTCGCGTTAATGAGACTCACAAAGTGAAAAAACAATTGCCTTAATTTCATCATAATTGTAGTCTATCATAACAGCTAGTTGCCTACCACGTCTGGCCTCTCCAATCACTAGTAATGCATAATAGCCCAATGCATTCTCCATACCATATCCACAGACATGTTGGACGGTGTGCATTCCCCATTCTTATCTCTGTTGTCACATCCAGTTTACATTTGAATACATAGTTGCTTATGCCAAGTCTGCATTGCATTACAAACATATGCACCCCATGACAAGCTAGTCCTCTGACAACAGTAAATGCTGCTTGGTTTCTGCTTTCTCTGCGAGGCACCTGGGCCTGACAAGGACAAGATTCCAGGGCCACACAGAGGGGCCCCGTGGGGGGAGGGGGGGGCAACTCGGAGGTAATTGAATAGAGGCTCTGTGAATCTGCTCCTCATCCAGAGGCCCCCCAGGAGAGGGAAGGGGGAAAGAATGAGAGTTTTAATGAATGGAGACTGTCATTAAAATGATAACTATTTCCTCTGAGATCACTTCCAATTTAAATGCAGAGGAAAAAAGAAAAGCCGTAATTGAAAGATCTTGGATTTTTCTGCCATTCAAACTGTAAATTTGAATCTCATCGGAAAGGAAAAAATTGTTTGTAGCTACGCTGACTAGTTCCAATTACTTCTCTTTCTCTGTGTTTAAGCCTTGTGGGATCTCAACTGCGAGTGCTCATACGTTTAACCCCTCAACCAGAGCAGACAGTTGAATGTGTTTGCTTTGAAAGAAACAGAGTCAAAAGCAAAGTTGAATCAATGAAACATTTTGGAAATTGATTAAAATAAGTAATAAGACCTTTTGGACTCACGCTAGAATAGTGTTAGTCAAAAACGTACAGATTACTGAGGTTGATCACTGTAGAGGTATTGGTCATCGGCAGCACAATTAGAGGAAGCACTGTGAATTTTAAGCGTGTGTGTGCATGTGTGTGCTCGTGTGTGTGCGTGTGTGCGCTTGTGGGTGCGCGCACGCGCATGTGTGTGTGTGTGTGTGCGTGTGTGTGCGTGTGTGTGTGTGTGTGTGTGTGTGTGTGTGCGTGTGTGTGTGTGTGTGTGTGTGTGTGTGTGTGTGTGTGTGTGTGTGTGTGTGTGTGTGTGTGTGTGTGTGTGTGTGCGTGTGTGTGTGTGTGTGCGTGTGTGTGCGCGTGTGTGTGCGTGTGTGTGCGTGCGCGCGCGTGTGTGTGTGTGTGTGTGTGTGTGTGTGTGTGTGTGTGTGTGTGTGTGTGTGTGTGTGTGTGTGTGTGTGTGTGTGTGTGTGTGTGTGTGTGTGTGTGTGTGTGTGTGTGTGATGGGAAACAGCACCCCCAGTACTCTTGGTCCTGTACAGTTCAGGTTGAGCTCTGATGCTTATCATGCAGGAAAGTGCATGGCTGATGGCCATTACCTTGCCTCTCCGGCTCACAGCTGTGCTCAGAGTTTGCATGACATTTTCAAGTAGTTTAATGAATTGAAAGAAACTAATTTAGTGTGTAATGTTTATGGAACTGCTAAATTAAACGCATTATGAGCCATATTATCATAGTGTGACAATTGAGGGAGAGGCCATTAAACGTCAAGTATCTGAAGTCCCAACTGTCCCACACAAGGGCCAGGGTAAGGCTGTCAGTTGCTACCCCATGAATGTATAAATGTTTTAATACCGAAACAGAATAAAGAGATGCTTACAGTAGGTGAAGAAGTAGCAACAGTACTTTACATAGGTAGTTGTCAGTTAAGTGGTATTTTAACCCCATACTGTGATAAATACACTCTACACTTGAGCGTGTCACACAAATGGAAGCAACAACACAAAGCAACAACAGAAACAAACTTCAGGCACTGTGCTATTCCCACAATGGAGTTGGGAGCTGCATATTTATCAAATAAATTAGTGATCATAATATAATTCTTATTGGTCTCAACAGAAACGCCACAACCATCTTGCAGATTACTCCTTGATGAGGAAAATGCAATTAAAATGTCAACTCTGTTTTATTAGATTCTGCCCACCCTGCATGGTTTAACAGCCCCCTGAGTCCTCGATGCACAGTCAATGGATGGCATAGAAAGAGGTGATACCAATGTCGAGTGATTGTTATCGAAGAAGTAGCACTTATCGTCTCATTAACTGCCTCAAGTGCTGCCTGTCTTACAGCCAAATGTTTTGAGTTTCTCTACTGGATCCAATCCATTAAAGGTTGGAATTCAATCCAACCTGATATTCTAATGTTTACGCTGTGTCTTTGTTTAGGAACTACTGTCCGTACACACACTCTCTTTTCTGTCGGTGAGACAGGCAAGGAGGTAGACTGGCCTTCACACCTGCATCTCCTAGTGTAAGACAAACATACAGTAAACTCTGCTACCCCTTCATGGTTTTGTCTGCCCTTATCCAAATATATAGGTCAAAAATGTAACATGTAATTAAGTCAAGTTTTGAGAATATTTCCCCATTAAAATATGTTCTTGAAATAGCATCCAGTCTCTCGTCTTTCCCATCATGTTCTGCTTTAATTTTAAGCTTAAAATTACATGAATTATGCATTTTGGAACTTTGTGCCATAATGACCTTAAAAGAGGAATTTGTTTTGTTATATTTGATAGGATGACAGTGATGATGTTGAAAAAAAATAGATATATTTTTAATGGAGTTTAGCAATAGGTCTCTAGTGTGCTCATTAGAATGACCCGTTTGACTTATTTTACAGCCATTGGTAATTAGTATCTCCAGGAGTTATATCCCTTTGACTTCTTTTTGTTAGCCGTTAACTTTGGTGTTGCTTGCTCTGGGATGGCGGTCGAATCCGTAAAAAGACAGCAGTAGTAAAACTAATAAAACCGTAGGGTTCCTTCTGGAGAAGTGTAATACTTTCAGAGATATGATAATTCCTTTTACTTCAAAGCAGCCATTAAAAAGACAATTTCCTCAGCCTTGATGGAATTGTGGGAGTCTGTTGCTAGTATTAGATGTTGCTAGTATTTGATTGGGAAAGGTATTTGGGCTTGATTTCATTAGTTCTTTAGGGGCCATGTGTATACAATAAATAATAAACACCGATAGCAAAGGAAGGGATCACAAACTCTCATCGGCAACAATTATTTAATCATTTTAAGGGAAACACATCGGGGTACTTGGGAATAATATGAATGCAAACCAAGTGGTACATGGAGAAAACAAACACTACATCATTGTCAGAAGCTATTATCTCGCCGCTACATTTTCAATGACATCATTAAGGGACATAGTCAGTTACAGTATATATATATACAATTTAGGAGGTTCAACATTTCAGCCAGCAAAATTAGGAATGGAATGAAAATCTGAGAGATGTCAACTTCTCAAAGTGCTCATCAAGAGCCAATGAGATCTGTCCAGACTCTGCTTCAGTGTTGTTTTTTTTTATTTCCTGCATCTTTACTGCCCATCTAATGGCTTATTTATTACATTCATTCTTTATAAGGCTGTTCCTGTGTGGCCTCATTATGGTTAGCGCTACTTTGGAACCCCACAATAATTATGAGCTTCGTTGTTTTAATAAGAGTCTTGGCCAGGCTGGAACTCTGGTACATCTTCACAGTTCCCAGAGGGGATTTTTTAAGGGCAGCACCAATAGTGGACAGATGGAATTCAAGCATAGCATTGGTAAATAATTTGACAGCAGAGGTGTCTACTAGAATTTCATAGTCTCTTATTGCAAAACCCAAATATGTGATTTTAACCCGCCAAGCTTCATATTATGCGATATTTACTATTCATAATGCCATAGTCTGGTAAGGACAGTCTACTTAGTGACATACTAAACAGTGTATTTAGTAATAGATGTCAGCTAGCCAACATCGTAGCGGTATAGGGCTATTTACATGCACTCAAATGTGATATCCTCTAATCAACTACTTTTGACAAGGCCAAATTCTTTAGAAAGGTAATATTGGATAATTGGATAATAGCCAGTTCTATCTGTCGACTGCTGAGTTGCACCCGAATCATTTGTGCCCACTATACGGTTGCCGTTGGATTCTATATGTGATTACCCATTCTCTTGAGACATCTTAGAAAGCTCTGATGGACTCAGTTATGATACTGAAGCCATATGAATGGCCCCCTACCCAATCACAATCATGTCACCACTTATCATTAACGTTTGTTTTAAATAAAGGATCCATAACTAATATCAACCTGTTGTTTAATGATGAATACTAACAATGAATTGTGGGCTCTGCCACATGTAATGAATTTTGTTCCGTTTTTTGGGGTTCCCAGACTGTTATTCCCAGGACCATCAAGCCAAGTACCTGATCTTGTAGGTATATCTATCCCACAAGAGTTTTAATTTATTTATTTTTGTAATTTCAAACCCCTTTTTCTCCCCAATTTCGTGGTTATGATCTTGTCTCATCGCTGCAACTCCCCATTGGGCTTGGGAGAGGCGAAGATCGAGATATGCATCCTCTGAAACATGACCTGCTAAACTGCACTTTTTAACACCCACTCGCTTAACCAGGAAGCCAGCTGCACCACTGTGCTGGAGGAAACACTGTTCAACTGATGACCGAAGTCAGCCTGCTGGCCCCCGGCCAGTCAATAGGAGTTGCTAGAGCACGATGAGTCAAGTAAAGTCCCCCCAGCCAAACCCTCCCCTAACCCGGACGACGCAGGGCCAATTGTGCGCTGTGCTATGCAATTCCTGGTCACGGCAATGCAGTGCCTTAGAACTCTGCGCCACTTGGGAGGCCTCAAGCGATGAGTTTAAATGTACTTTTTCTCTTTATTGTCAGTGCCCACTCGGACTCACATTACACCGAACTGCAGAACACATTAAGAGGGAGAATAATTGTTCTATACAGTGAACGATTACAGTAACCCTTCACATCTGATAGGCGAAAAAAGAGTGATGTCTTATGCAGATGTGCTCCTGATTACTCATCATCTGCATGTCATCATCTTGTATTAGCGGGCTAAGCCTGACATGCACAAACCCTGGATTACAGGGACGGCTGAAACTTTTCCGACCGCGTGTTGTCTTTATCTGCAATGCACTGTTACATGCGAACTCTCCCTTCAATGCATTGTCTTTCCAAGAAATGTCTCACGGTCCACTGTAAATCTGCCAAGATACAATAAATCCTGGTCCGTGATCAGTGAGGTATTGCTGTCCAGAAATTCCTGACTTGGACTTTGTTTCTTGCTTTTGGCAGGTGCCGGTGTTTTTTAGTCTGTTGAGATCATTAAATCATTAAAGGTATTACTTACTTTACCTCTACCTCCCCCATTCTCATTAGGCATGCAGAATCCATTTGTTTATCAAGCAGCTAAGGGAGCAGGGGAGAGCACACCCAAGCTGGGGATTGATTTATTAACACTGATTTCTGCCTGTGAGACCATCATGATGACGATCATGGTGCTTCAGGAATTTCAATGGAAAAAAGAACCAGAGATCTGTATAGCTATAATGATGAGACGCTCATGTCTCTGCCCTAACAATGGGAGTTGTTGTCACAAAAGTGGGAAGTCAGGCGACAATATTAGGTCCAAAATAAGACCATGAAACACTCTGGAGGAACCAGCTTTGCTAGAACATTTGCCATGCATGCCTTAGCTCGAGTTGTAATTCAATGCAGGAAGTCCAAATCTATCAGTGAAGAGGGCAAATATTGCCGAGACATTGCCAAACCGATGGGGAAAATGGCTGTGAATCATCTGGAAAATGTAAGTTCACGTTATGGATATCAAAAGTGATGATGTAGTGAAGTCCCAGATAAAATCTGAAAAAGTTATGTCTGCAGATGTTTGTGTGATAATAATCCTTGAGGGCAGTGGGTGCCCAGCTGTCTGTGATGATGTTTTATCTTCTGTTACAATTCAACCTCTCAGAAATGTTTTATGATGAATCTACATATTTTCATTCTCCAGGGGGATAAACATTTTTGGGAAGCACTCAATCTCTGCCTCCATTTCCTGTCGGCTTTAACAGCTTCCAGGTGAGAGGTGTTTTTCGGGCTCCCTTCTGGGAATGCTTTTTAAAACTGTTTTCCTATTGATACAGTTGGTTTGATACTTACCAGATTTGACAAAGTAAAGATCTCATGTTTGGCATAATATTACAAGGGAAACCTAAGTGAATTATTTGGCCTCAATGGCTGGAAATGTAACATTGTTAAAGCGCAGGCCCTGAAACTCAAAACAGGGTCCCACAACACATTTGGTTTTCATTATTTTTCCAAAAATGTAACAATAGCACCCAGGGATTAAGTCATGAGGCAGGTCGCAGCCAAGCTAAACATCCTGCCTCCCCCACACAAATGAAGACAGATGAAAAAGGGAAACAGGTGTAAAGTTTACTCTTGTACGTGTCTTTCTGTTTTCTTGGGGAGGTGTTCTGTGCTTTGCTTGTCTTTGAGAAAACATCTCTGTAAGGTCCTAGGGAGGGGGGGGGGAGTCCAATCAAAACAAAACAAAGGGCATTTTTCTCTCTCTCTCGCTGCTGCACATACATGGTTCCTGGGAACTGTTGAGAGAGTGACTGTGGATCTCCAGGGGGACCTCTAGAAACGGAGCACTTCCCCTGCTCTGCTCCATATTTATGAGGTTGGGTTTCCTACCCAGGGGTTTCACCAAGGTCCTCTGTAGCAGCAGCCCTGAGCTATGCTGAGGGACCATTGAGTGACACAGTGACACTAACCATAAAGAACCCTGCCCTGCCCCAAACTCACACACACAGCAGACTGCATTTATACCCGTTTGAAATTAATTGATGAAACAAAAACACTTTGGTTTTAAACTGTCCTCTCATAATACTGTCATAACACATTACATAACACCTACCATAATGTATAATGACAGATTAATGGCAAACAGTTGTTTCTAAATTCCACTTGAGTGTGCCAATGTTTCTCAAAAACTGACATTTCATGTTGTGGCAGCTATTACAGGGTGGTTGTTTGTTTGTTTAAGTAAGCAGTGTTGTGGGAGAGAAATGTATTTGGGATTTGAGGGGTGGGCTGCTGATTTGAAAGATGCTGATTAAACAAAAATGTTAGGTGAGTTTTTCGGAAGGGAATGGAGAAATTGGGGCAAAATGGTAGTTAGAATTGTTGGGAGGGGAGGAAGGGGATAGACAAGGAAATATATACAGTATACAGTATATTTAAAGCTTTTACGCAATACTGCGCATGCAAATAATGGCCAATGAAGATAGCCTCAATCAAGATGTCAAGTCATATAGTTTCCTGCAGTCAATGACCAAAACCGCCATCTTTAGCCTCATGGGTGGAATGTTATTATTTTAAAGAAAGTGTTATTTTGTCGACGTTAATGCAGAGTTTCTATGTTTAACGGCTGTGTTATGTTTCAGTCTTCTGTAACGTATATAAAGTGTAATATTGGGATGCAAACTCATAATGTACGACATTTCACCTCTATATCTGACATGGTACAGGTGTACAGTACACGTCCATAAACATGTGTGGGAGGTGCATACTTTTGTTTCAAAGTAGATTTAAGACTACCAAGAATCACCCTGTGTGACTTTGAATAAGCACACTGCAATAAAAGGTTACATCTGACAGAGACAATGTAGGCAATATCCTTGTTTACTAATGCTAATTTACTGAAGGCATTTTGATTGGCAGCGGCTCCTGAAATCATTTCAGCTTTGAAACCAACACAGTTCAACATGTAGTAGGAGGAAGGCATCAGTGAGTTAATATGGACATACCATTCACTGAAAAGTATTACATTGTTTATGAGGTTAGTAATAATATGTATATACTGTAGACGTTACTGTCATTGTAATACATTGAATCAATGAATCCACCAATCCTGTATTGGTTTATAGATATGCTCTGTGAATATAGATCAATTTTCCCATTACCACCATCAACCATAACCCTATCCTCTGAGAGGACAGAAGCAGGTTCCAACCCCAGACTACAGAACCCCTCGGACCTTGAGTCGTCTGCAGTTCAGTAATGTCATAGGCTATGAAGATAACGACACATCTATGAATACAGTTTGATTTGTCACGTAGTCACAGTACCAATAGCTCGGGGGACTCACAAACTATTAAAGAACCCAGACTCTCTAACCTTACTCCAAAAGACAAGGCAATCAGTGAGCCTCACACTGAAATATGTGCTCCTTTTTTTGCAGCGGTTTTGCAACACATGATTTTGATAGGCCAACATCATATTTCCAAAGCTCCTCCAGCATCGTCCTTCCCAGGAAACATGGCTGCTAGGTTGAACTTTTGTACGGGTGATTTACATACCGTCTTAACTGTGCAGAGTTGGCGGAGGTCTCCGATGTCATCGCAGGCTGAGGCCCAGGGCACTTCCTGTGTGAGATGACTTACAGTCCCCTGTCAGTCCTGAGTGCCGTTTTACTGTTATGAACCCTCCCCAGCCCAAAGTCAGGCCTGCGGTGTCACCATGACATCATCAACACACAGGAAAGGGTCTAATTCTTCAACATTTCAGAGTGCAGATGTATGGTGTAGTGGAATGACAATGTCACCTAATTCACTCAGGCCAAACCCCCAAGCAAAACACACCTGCACAAAATCTATACATCTTCTTTTACTTATTAGAGCTATGCAAATTACGAATGCAAGACTTGAATGATGCATGAAAAATAAAGTATCCTCTCTTGTGCTTTTTGTAGGCTATGTAATGGCCTAGGTGGAATGTTCCCCCTCGTTACAGCCGGGCCAGTCCTTTCAGATCAGTAAGGTTGAAGTGATAAGATGATAGGAAAAGAGGCTTCTAAAAAGTATTGAGGTGGAATATGGTGGAATATGGCCATCATATAAATGCGGGTCATCTTTTCGGCCTGTGAGGGCTCTATTCAATTTGTATCGCTGAAGTTCCACGTTAGAGCGTGATTTAAATATAAAGGAAAAGTTCCCGCGTTTGCGGAGACTGCATTCATGGTAAACGCTGCATATGCTGGCTTTACATTTCAAGCACACTATACAGTAAATCAAATCAAAGTGTATTTGTCACACACACACATGGTTAGCATATGTTAATGCAAGTGTAGTGAACTGCTTGTGCATCTAGTTCCGACAATGCAGTAATAACCAACGAGTAACCTAACCTAACAATTCCACAACTACTACCTTGTACACACAAGTGTAAAGGGATACAGAATATGTACATAAAGATATATGAATGAGTGATAGTACAGAACAGCATAGGCAAGATGCAGTAGATGATGTAGAGTACAGTATATACATATGAGATGAGTAATGTATGGTATGTAAACATACAGTGGCATTGTTTAAAGTGGCTATTGATACATTTTTACATCAATTTCCATCAATTTCCATCATTAAAGTGGTTGGAGTTGAGTCAGTATGTCGGCAGCAGCCACTCAATATTAGTGGTGGCTGTTTAACAGTCTGATGGCCTTGAGATAGAAGCTGTTTTTCAGTCTCTCGGTCCCTGCTTTGATGCACCTGTACTGACCTTGCCTTCTGGATGATAGCAGGGTGAACAGGCAGTGGCTCGGGTGGTTACTGTCCTTGATGATCTTTATGGCCTTCCTGTGACATCGGGTGGTGTAGGTGCCCTGGAGGGCAGGTAGTTTGCCCCCAGTGATGCGTTGTGCAGACCTCACTACACTCTGGAGAGCCTTACGGTTGTGGGCGGAGCAGTTGCCGTACCAGGCGGTGATACACCCCGACAGGATGCTCTCGATTGTGCATCTGTTGAAGTTTGTGAGTGCTCTTGGTGACAAGCCGAATTTCTTCAGCCTCCTGAGGTTGAAGAGATGCTGCTGCACCTTCTTCACAACGCTGTCTGTGTGGTTGGACCAATTCAGTTTGTCCGTGATGTGTACAACGAGGAACTTAAAACTTACTACCCTCTCCACTACTGTCACGTCGATGTGGATAGGGGGGTGCTCCCTCTGCTGTTTCCTGAAGTCCACAATCATCTCCTTTGTTTTGTTGACGTTGATTGTGAGGTTATTTTCCTGACACCACACTCCGAGGGCCCTCACCTCCTCCCTGTAGGCCGTCTCGTCGTTGTTGTTAATCAAGCCTACCACTGTAGTGTCGTCCACAAACTTGATGATTGAGTTGGAGGCGTGCATGGCCACGCAGTCATGGGTGAACAGGGAGTACAGGAGAGGGCTCAGAACGCACCCTTGTGGGGCCCCAGTGTTGAGGATCAGCGGGGTGGAGATGTTGTTACCTACCCTCACCACCTGGGGACGGCCCGTCACGAAGTCCAGTACCCAGTTGCACAGGGTGGGGTCGAGACCCAGGGTCTCGAGCTTGATGACGAGTTTGGAGGGTACTATTGTGTTAAATGCTGAGCTGTAGTCGATGAACAGCATTCTCACATAGGTATTTCTCTTGTCCAGGTGGGTTAGGGCAGTGTGCAGTGTGGTTGCGATTGTGGACCTATTGGGGCAGTAAGCAAATTGGAGTGGGTCTACGGTGTCAGGTAGGGTGGAGGTGAGGTGATATGGTCCTTGACTAGTCTCTCAAAGCACTTCATAATGACAGAAGTGAGTGCTACGGGGTGGTAGTCGTTTAGCTCAGTTACCTTAGCTTTCTTGGGAACAGGAACAATGGTGGCCCTCTTGAAGCATATGGGAACAGCGACTGAACTTCGGCGATGCGGATTGAATCGAGCCCTTAGTGGATGCTTCCTCTCCTCCCCTCCCCTTCTTCCTTCCTTCCTTCCTTCCTTCCTTCCTTCCTTCCTTCCTTCCTTCCTTCCTTCCTTCCTTCCTTCCTTCCTTCCTTCCTTCCTTCCTTCCTTCCTCTACAGTTGCTAACTTAGTGCTTGTATGTTACCAGCCAAAACAACCAGAAACACTACAACATCCTCCTCTTTCAAGGCGCTGAATGAGAACCTTTTTTCCCAGGAAATCTTTACAGAGGAAACCCTGATCATGTATTATGGAGCGTTCTCACTCAAATATGTCAAACCTATTAATGGGCTCTCTACTTGACAAACCACTTATTATGGGATGGTGGCCAAGTT
This sequence comes from Oncorhynchus masou masou, assembly GCF_036934945.1. NCBI lineage: Eukaryota > Metazoa > Chordata > Actinopteri > Salmoniformes > Salmonidae > Oncorhynchus > Oncorhynchus masou. The sequence continues at coordinate 63,003,584 of NC_088243.1, read as the reverse complement.
TTATATAGCCTGGGCTACTTAGCTTCCGCCCTGCATTGACAGACCCCAGATGTATATTGGCTTTGGTACCAGAGGCTTACAGGGGAAGGACTCAGGTTCTGGGAGATGCTTTTCCATGGGCGTGCTCTAGAAGGCTTTGGGCGAAGAACCTTACTAACGAGCACTGTGTACCGACAACAAAGAGTCATCAAAACTCATCAAGATACTGCTGACTACCAAAGTAGGGTTAATTACTCACAACCTGTGGCGTAGAAAGCTAATGGTGTCTAATCAACCTAGCCTTTTGTAGCCTCGGATGCTAAATCTCATAGATAGCTGATGTTCCGATCCTCTACGTGCTTGAAGGTTGTAAAGCAGACTTCCTACTGAGGGGCTGCTGACTTGATAAAGACATCTGCTGGTCTACTCTAATGGCATTAAAAAGAGAACTGGGTAGAGTTAAGGGCAGCTATCTCAGGAAGCCCCTGAGGAAGCCTGTGCACAGAGCACAAACTATCAAACAGGTGGGCACACACAAAAACACATGAACTCTTGCAAACACGCACACTAGCATGCACAAATGAATTGCCTTGTGTGCTCCCTATGTAGTGCCTTTATGAGGATGAGTCACTGAAGTGATGAAGTCACTTTGTACAATTTTGAAAACCTGTCTCTTTCACTCAAAACATAAGTCTAAACTTGCAACCATGGAGATTGTTTTTACCCGACGATTTGCTGCCATTTACAGAGGGAGGAATCAGACTCAGACTTTGAATGATCAATTCAGATAAGCACTGGCCAATATGTAATCTGAGAGGCCCAGTTTGAAAGTTTGAGAGCCAAGATTTTCATCATAAAATGAGATCTTTGGAGGCTGTTGCAAAAGTATCTCCCATAGACTGAGGAGAGTTGAACTAGCTTCCAAAAGGTTGAAGCTTTTGAAGGATGAAGGAGTTTTTTATGAAGCTAGGAGTACTTGGTTTGATTATCGTTGCCCCCTGCTATGTGAGGGAATATATGATTGTGTACTGAACAAAAATATAAACGCAACATGGAAAGTGTTGGTCCCATGTTTCATGAGCTGAAATATCCCAGAAATGTTCCATATGCATGCCAAGATAATTCATCCACCTGACAGATGCGGCAAATCAAGAAGCTGAATAAACAGCATGATCATTACACAGGCGAACCTTGTGCAGGGGACAATAAAAGGCCACTCTAAAATGTGCGGTTTTGTCACACAACACAATGCCACAGATGTCTCAAATTTTGAGGGAGTGTACAATTGGCATGCTGACTGCAAGGATGTCCACCAGAGCTGTTAGCAGAGAATTTAAGGTTAATTTCTCAATGTCCAATCGGCCTCACAACCGCAGACCAACCGTGTAACCACACCAGCCCAGGACCTCCACATCTGACTTCTTCACCTGAGGGATCATCTGAGACCAGCCATTCGGACAGCTGATGAAACTGAGGAGTATTTATGTCTGTAATAAAGCCCTTTTGTGGGGGGAAACAATATATTCTGAATGGCTGCACCCCTGCCCAGTTACGTGAAATCCATAGATTACGGCGTAAGGAATTTATTTAAATTGACTGATTTGCTTATATGAACCGTAACTCAGTAAAGTCGTTGAAATTGTTGCATGTTGCGTTTACATTTTTGTTCATTATAGATTTGTAGTTAAACACCTCATTACATTCACATTTTATTAATTTAGTCGACGCTCTTATCCAGAGTGCCTGGCCCAAGCTTTTCCTGCTAGACTAACTGCCGTCCTAAGCAGAATGAACTCCAATACAGAAGATATAACCAACAATACAACATCGTTGTTTGAGGCCAAATGTATTCTTTATTAGTCTGTTTCTGTACAAAAACTACTGGATCACAGAAAGAAACATGCATCTATTTACAGCATGGTCAAAGACAGAAAAGGAGAAGCTGGAGAGATCCCCCTCATTTGTATTCTGAAGACATTAATTAAACATTGTGCTTTGATACACTTTGATGGTACATTTCATATTTCACATAGATGCAGTACCTCTCCCCTTTTCACATTGAATTAAACATTGAGAAAGTACACTTTACAATTTAAAAAACCTCTGCTGAAAACCAGGGCAGCAAAAAGCAAGCTTTCTACAACTATGACAAAACATTTTTTAAATCAAGCTATTTAAAACTCAGTATATGGATGGAATGGATACAGGAAATGGGGGTGAAGGGGAGGATTGTGAAAAGTCGGCCAAGATTTAACTTGAAGAGAAAACTTGTGTTTTCATTGAAAATAGGTTTAGAACTCCATGATATTGAATTCAGATGTTTTGTGAAGTGTACAAGTGCACTCTAAAAGACATTCTATGAGCTGGCCTTCAATCTCGTCATTGAAAAATGTCTTTCAAAAAAGCGTAACAGATTTTTCTGCTTTTTTTTACAAGCCCACATTATGACTACAAGTTGATGCCGCCCAATGATTGCCAACGTATGGAAATCACTGCACAGAATTTGCATACAATCAAAGATTTAATCAGGCTCATCATTGATTTGTCACCTATTGTCCACTATTAAACAAGATATGTGGACATTTGGAGAAGGAAGTGCCCTCCAACATATCCCAGTTTAATCTACATCCTCTGCAGCTCAAATGATGGGCCTGTGTTATTAAATTAATCGAAAGCATCAAATTAATGACAACTTTAACTAATTCTTAAACATCTGAAAAAGCATAACTCAAATGAACCACACTTCAATTAGAGTATCAAAATAATGAAAATGCATTAAGTTGGATCATGTTCTATTGTAAGGCATCAATTATGTCTTGTGTTCTTTTATGTTTCAAAACCATTCCACTGAAATGTGGAGAGAGAACTTGCATTACAGTAAATACAAATTGCATAAGTAAATGATAGATTGTGTGCAACGGCAATAACACCACCACCACCACCAAAACACTAACATCAAGGTTCCTTGAGAGAGTTGAACCCTACACTTGAGTGGTCCTTCGACAGTTATTGAAGGTTTACTTGGGTTTCAACTTCGCAGCTGATTCGTACAGGCATGTGTATTACATTCATTCTCACCAAAACACAAGGAGTAGGCTTGGGTCCAAATAACATGGGAAAGGAGTTGAATTCTAACCAATGAACTAACAGAGGTTTATGATAGAAGAGGTTTTGAACTAGAGACATTCACATGACAATGACCTTTCCATTTCAGCCACAATGACAAAAATGTGAATCCCCCCCAAAAAACATCTTGGTTAATATTTGTACCAGCTTTTGTCTTTAGCTTTTAGTTTTTCTTGCATGCTAAGATGCATTACTCTTGTAAGTGCCCCAACTAAAATAGTGCATTAAGAAATAACCATGATAATACACATTTCACAGTAACACAGAAAAGACAAGAAGAACGAGGGGAAACAAATGCTGTGTACAAAAAAAAGTTAAATATAGTATCGGAAATGCATTTTTATACAAAAGTGGTGGAGCATATATCCTGCTTTAAAAGACAGGGTGACCATGTCATGTTTCAACTTTTTTTGTTTTTACAAAAAGGGTTGTTCATCTCCTTTTTCAATCTTTTTACAATATCTAAAAGGTATTAAGACATCGAATGTGTTTACATGTATATTTGAGACTATCATTCAGGCCAAAATCACAAAAGGAATCCCAAAACATACTTTATAAATACATACAAAATAAGCACAATCAGAAGAATAACAAGAACTCTGGTACCTAAATGTGATTAAAACTGCTGCAAGCATTTCTGGTTAAAATCTATCAATCAACACACCCCGGAAATATATCTTTTGTACTGTGTTTCAAAAATGGTAGACATCCAAAACCTTTGAACCTCACAACCTTGGGCTGCCCTGGCATGACTCTGGTAGTGGGCAAATATTAGTATAACATTTGCTTTTCTCTCCTTGGCAGAATGTTTGCCAACCCTTTCTTTAGATTAGAAAATTACTGCATTTCCCTTTAAATATGATAAACACACACATTATTAAAAGCTATGGTACACAAACAAAAATGCTATTAGACTTTGACATTAGATATCAATGGTCTTTTGAAGCGTTTTTTTTTAATAGACATTGGGGGGGAATTTTCATTGAAACTCCCACCTATTTTGAGTCTGACAATTGACGGAGAGTTTGATATTCTTGGATTCTGCACTTTATCCATAGCTGACAGTTTTGAACTGTAGGCCTTTCCACGTTCCCTGCTCACAGTGGTTATATGACTGAAAAGGAACTCGGCTCATTAGAAGATCCAGTCAAATGACTTTTCTTGTTTAGGACTCAGTACAATACTCAAACCACAAGGATTAACTACCTGCCTTTCAAATCCACAGTTTATTATTCGCAATATTTTCAGATGAGCTAACCCTTCACACATATATATGTTTGGAATGCTATCCATTGGGCAAGGAAAGTCCCAAAATGCAAAGCACAGAAGGTGACGGTGAACTCAATTACTGAACCAACACAAACATACTCTAGTGACATTTTACGGGTTATCGGTTACTGTAATTTTCTTTGTTGTGCCGTTTGCTCTGTTTCCAGGAGTGAAGGGGCTTCATGGTCCTGTTTTGGAGATTGATGAGCTTTAAGCTTCTGTTGTAGATATTCTGTGAGCCAGAGGAAATGTGGTCTGTCTGGCAGAAGGTCTTCTTTACATAGGTGGGACTATGAGACCTGCCATGGCTGAAAGACAACAGACACGCTGGTTACCTATAAATGTGGCGAGATGTTTTGTATCCATAACATGTTTTGCATCTATAACATTGAAATATAATGTTGTAAGGATACATATCCCATAGAAAATCATTACACACCCTCTTAAATGAAAAGCCGTGTGTTGAGGTAATTATGATATGCATATGGATTTGCTGCAAAACCTAAGAATGACAAAATTATATTTTTCAAATATAATAACTTTTCCAGTCATGTTACATTAACTAAGGCCTGGATTCAATCTGTATCGCTGAGGTTCGGAGTTATGGTGTGATAGAAATGTAAAGGCAATGTTCCCGCGTTAGCTGACACTGCATTCACGGTTAACACTACATATGTCGGCTCAATCGGAAATTACCTTTACGTTCCCACCTCACAATCTGTAACGCTTCAGCCATGCATATTGGATCGAGCCCTTATAATCACTCTATGTGAACAAAGATTCTCAGCCAAATGATTTGATTGTGATGAATGTTTTGAAAAGTCACTCAGAGCCAGAAGTTATGGATCAACTTTGACCTTCAATCCACTACTAACTCAGGTCATATCATTTTGTTGTGTGAGTTCTAGCATAACAGGGTATCCATGACATGCCCTTTTCTAACAGTGACCCAGGCAGAAGTGGGCGGGACTGAGGGGCGGGATGCTCACCCTGTAGGCTGCTGCCATTGGTGGTGGTGCAGGTGGGGGGCGGGGAGGTCTGTGGCCGCACGACAGGGGCGAAGGCGCTCTTCTGTTTGACTGCAGAGATCATATGGACAGGAGAGAATGAATAAGGGCCTATGGGTCCACCGGAGAACAGAGGGATGGAGGAGGAGGAGGAGTAGGAGGAGGAGGGGGAGGTGGTTGATCCTAACGGAGAAGACAGACAGACAGAGGTTGGTGAGTGAGTGGACTGAGATGAGCTGTACAGTGAGGGCATGCATGGGGGCTGAGGAATGGATGCCTGCCTGAAGAAGGGCCAAGGTCTGGAGTAACATGCTCGGAGTAAAAGGTGCTCAATATCTGCAAGTTGATCCATAACTTGAAGGCCCATTTTAGACTTTGACACAAACAATACCTTGTTCTTGAGGATAGCAGCAACCTCCATCCATGTTCACAAACAAATATATGTGTGTGTGCGTGTGTATGCATGTGTGTAGAATGTTAATGGCTGAAATGCTGACTGTGATAATGAAGCAATTTAATTTAAAGCACAATGCATTTGATACCCCATTCTCCGCATACTGGCTGGATTCATTTCTGTACCTATGAGTTATTGCATATTTATTCACAAGACATGTGAATCCAGTAAAGTATGAAACCCTGAAGCAGCATTTAGCCTCATATCTCGCAAATACATAAATTCAAAATGGAAGTCTAAAATTGATGACAAAATGCAAATTGCATGTATCCCTACACGTAAATAGTTATTTTGTTTTTTATCTTCCTTGAACTATTAACGTATTCTTGCTCTGTAAAATCACAGTTTACATGCTTTGTTACTGATCCAACTGAATGGGTTTGGCCCATAGCATGAATGAATCTATGAGGGTGTTAGTATGTTAGTAGTGTTAAGTAATGAAGGAGATGGAACAAGGTATAGGCAAAGCAGATGAAGACTTGTACAATGGTATAGACAGACAAACCCAACCTTTCCCTTCAGTAGACAATGCATAACCTTCCACATCAAGTGTCAGACAAAAATCCACTTTCAGTTCAGCATCCAGAATTTACAACTACTGGGACACTGTTATTATTTTGGGAGACTTTGCTCTGTGATGCTGTAGCCTAAATAATAAGCAATTCAATGAGTCCCAGAGGTTGACAGTTAGAGTTCAAGACTCTCTCTCTAAAACACCTGTGACCTTAGAGCAGAATCGTGACACTAAGCATGTTATTTGCAGAGTGGTGAAGGAAAAATCAGGGACAGAGACCCTGGAGGGTTCTAGCACTGAGGGAGAGAGAAGGAATCCCAGTGATGTCATCTATGAGATGTGTGTGAGGAATTTCAATGCAGATCCTACAGCAGGTGTCCTCAACACCAGTCCTCTAGAACGGCAGCGGATGCCTCCACTGAATTGACCAATAGTAAACTGACGTCAATTACTTAGTCTGTGAGTCCACACACTTGGCGCCCCAGATCTAAATCAGTCACTGAGTAAACGCAAAGTAAGAGAAGCGCTAGCAAACACTGCGTCCCACACTGCATCCCTCCTGGACTGAATCAGAATACTACTGTCCAAATGAAACTGTGTGCTGCTATCCCACCACGTATAACTAACCAAATGATCCCCCAGTGTTTTGTTACAGTGATGATCATTGAGACCAAATAAGGCTGTACTTACTTGCGTAGGGGGAGTTGGCGGCAGAGCCGTTGAGGAAGCTGGGTGAGCCTGGCACCCCCAGGTTGGTCATGCCCGCTCCGTAGCCATTCATGGTGGACGTGATGGTGTTGTAGTTGGACTGCTGGGGCGTGGAGCTGGGGACGTAGCCACGGGGCGATACACTGTTGGAGTTACGGGAGTAACCTGGACGAAAGGAGGAAATGCTATGGTCAATCCAATGTCATCAAAACCGTGCAGTTTGAACAAGATCCGTTGACAACCTCGAACAGCATGGCCAAATTCCTATATAGTAAGTATTAAGAATTGCATTGCTCTCCTCCAGAACTAAAACCACCCCTCGCAAATCAAATCAAATTAAATTTTATTTGTCACATACACATGGTTAGCAGATGTTAATGCGAGTGTAGCGAAATGCTTGTGCTTCTAGTTCCGACAATGCAGTAATAACCAACAAGTAATCTAACTAACAATTCCTAAACAACTGTCTTACACACAGTGCAAGGGGATACAGAATATGTACATAAGGATATATGAATGAGTGATGGTACAGAGCAGCATAGGCAAGATACAGTAGATGGTATCGGGTACAGTATATACATATGAGATGAGTATGTAAACAAAGTGGCATAGTTAAAGTGGCTAGTGATACATGTATTACATAAGGATGCAGTCGATGATATAGAGTACAGTATATACGTATGCATATGAGATGATAATGTAGGGTAAGTAACATTATATAAGGTAGCATTGTTTAAAGTGGCTAGTGATATATCCACATCATTTCCCATCAATTCCCATCATTAAAGTGGCTGGAGTTGAGTCAGTGTCAGTGTGTTGGCAGCAGCCACTCAATGTTGGTGGTGGCTGTTTAACAGTCTGATTGCCTTGAGATAGAAGCTGTTTTTCAGTCTCTCGGTCCCAGCTTTGATGCACCTGTACTGACCTCGCCTTCTGGATGATAGCGGGGTGAACAGGCAGTGGCTCGGGTGGTTGATGTCCTTGATGATCTTTATGGCCTTCCTGTAACATTGGGTGGTGTAGGTGTCCTGGAGGGCAGGTAGTTTGCCCCCGGTGATGCGTTGTGCAGACCTCACTACCCTCTGGAGAGCCTTACGGTTGAGGGCGGAGCAGTTGCCGTACCAGGCGGTGATACAGCCCGCCAGGATGCTCTTGATTGTGCATCTGTAGAAGTTTGTGAGTGCTTTTGGTGACAAGCCGAATTTCTTCAGCCTCCTGAGGTTGAAGAGGCGCTGCTGCACCTTCTTCACGATGCTGTCTGTGTGAGTGGACCAATTCAGTTGTCTGTGATGTGTATGCCGAGGAACTTAAAACTTGCTACTCTCTCCACTACTGTTCCATCGATGTGGATAGTGGGGTGTTCCCTCTGCTGTTTCCTGAAGTCCACAATCATCTCCTTAGTTTTGTTGACGTTGAGTGTGAGGTTATTTTCCTGACACCACACTCCGAGGGCCCTCACCTCCTCCCTGTAGGCCGTCTCGTCGTTGTTGGTAATCAAGCCTATCACTGTTGTGTCGTCCACAAACTTGATGATTGAGTTGGAGGCATGCGTGGCCATGCAGTCATGGGTGAACAGGGAGTACAGGAGAGGGCTCAGAACGCACCCTTGTGGGGCCCCAGTGTTGAGGATCAGCGGGGAGGAGATGTTGTTACCTACCCTCACCACCTGGGGGCGGCCCGTCAGGAAGTCCAGGACCCAGTTGCACAGGGCGGGGTCGAGACCCAGGGTCTCGAGCTTGATGACGAGCTTGGAGGGTACTATGGTGTTGAAAGCCGAGCTGTAGTCAATGAACAGCATTCTCACATAGGTATTCCTCTTGTTCAGATGGGTTAGGGCAGTGTGCAGTGTGGTTGAGATTGCATCGTCTGTGGACCTATTTGGGCGGTAAGCAAATTGGAGTGGGTCTAGGGTGTCAGGTAGGGTGGAGGTGATATGGTCCTTGACTAGTCTCTCAAAGCACTTCATGATGACGGAAGTGAGTGCTACGGGGCGGTAGTCGTTTAGCTCAGTTACCTTAGCTTTCTTGGGAACAGGAACGATGGTGGCCCTCTTGAAGCATGTGGGAACAGCAGACTGGTATAGGGATTGATTGAATATGTCCGTAAACACACCAGCCAGCTGGTCTGCGCATGCTCTGAGGGCGCGGCTGGGGATGCCGTCTGGGCCTGCAGCCTTGCGAGGGTTAACACGTTTAAATGTTTTACTCACCTCGGCTGCAGTGAAGGAGAGACCGCATGTTTCCGTTGCAGGCCGTGTCAGTGGCACTGTATTGTCCTCAAAGCGGGCAAAAAAGTTATTTAGTCTGCCTGGGAGCAAGACATCCTGGTCCGTGACTGGGCTGGATTTCTTCCTGTAGTCCGTGATTGACTGTAGACCCTGCCACATGCCTCTTGTGTCCGAGCCGTTGAATTGAGATTCTACTTTGTCTCTGTACTGACGGTTAGCTTGTTTGATAGCCTTACGGAGGGAATAGCTGCACTGTTTGTATTCAGTCATGTTACCAGACACCTTGCCCTGATTGAAAGCAGTGGTTCGCGCTTTCAGTTTCACGCGAATGCTGCCATCAATCCACGGTTTCTGGTTAGGGAATGTTATAATCGTTGCGATGGGAACGACATCCTCAACGCACGTTCTAATGAACTCGCACACCGAATCAGCGTATTCGTCAATGTTGTTATCTGACGCAATACGAAACATGTCCCAGTCCACGTGATGGAAGCAGTCTTGGAGTGTGGAGTCAGCTTGGTCGGACCAGCGTTGGACAGACCTCAGCGTGGGAGCTTCTTTTTTTAGTTTTTGTCTGTAGGCAGGTATCAGCAAAATGGAGTCGTGGTCAGCTTTTCCGAAAGGGGGGCGGGGCAGGGCCTTATATGCGTCGCGGAAGTTAGAGTAACAGTGATCCAAGGTTTTTCCGCCCCTGGTTGCGCAATCGATATGCTGATAAAATTTAGGGAGTCTTGTTTTCAGATTAGCCTTGTTAAAATCCCCAGCAACAATGAATGCAGCCTCCGGATAAATGGTTTCCAGTTTGCAAAGAGTTAAATAAAGTTCGTTCAGAGCCATCGATGTGTCTGCTTGGGGGGGGATATATACGGCTGTGATTTTAATCGAAGATCATTCTCTTGATAGATAATGCGGTCTACATTTGATTGTGAGGAATTCTAAATCAGGTGAACAGAAGGATTTGAGTTCCTGTATGTTTCTTTCATCGCACCATGCCTCGTTAGCCATAAGGCATACACCCCCACCCCTCTTCTTACCAGAAAGGTGTTTGTTTCTGTCGGCGCGATGCGTGGAGAAACCCGTTGGCTGCACCGCTTCGGATAGCGTCTCTCCAGTGAGCCATGTTTCCGTGAAGCACAGAACGTTACAGTCTCTGATGTCCCTCTGGAATGCTACCCTTGCTCGGATTTCATCAACCTTGCTGTCAAGAGACTGGACATTGGCAAGAAGAATGCTAGGGAGTGGTGCACGGTGTGCCCGTCTCCGGAGTCTGACCAGAAGACCGCCTCGTTTCCCTCTTTTTCGGAGTCGTTTTTTTGGGTCGCTGCATGCTATCCATTCCGTTGTCCTGTTTGTAAGGCAGAACACAGGATCCGCGTCGCGAAAAGCATATTCTTGGTCGTACAGATGGTGAGTTGACGCTGATCTTATATACAGTAGTTCTTCTCGACTGTATGTAATGAAACCTAAGATGACCTGGGGTACTAATGTAAGAAATAACACGTAAAAAAAACTAAAAACGGCATAGTTTCCTAGGAACGCGAAGCGAGGCGGCCATCTCTGTCGGCGCCGGAAGTACTACTCTCCCCTCATTGTATGAGCACAATTCCCTTTGCACTTCAAATCTGAACAAGGGTTAATAAATATTATATCAGAAGTGATAAAGCATACGTTCGATTTGGTAAGAGGGGGGCTTTCCAAAATGCAACCGTATTGTAAATGTCCATGTTTCTCCAATGCATTGCAGAGTTGAATCAGACAAAGTGTGGCTTTTGCGAGGGATTGTCCATGCTGCCACTCCCTCCACCATTGTTTCTGACATGTGTTTCCCATTGCCTGCACTCTCCCTGATCCCAGGGCAGAGCTCCATCAATTGCTCTCCTGCTGGGAATTGCGTTGGCTCAAACCAAAAAGTGGGAAAGGGAGAGAGAGTGGGAGTGGGGAGGATAAGGAGAGTGAACTCTTAGAATTAGTGGTGACTTGAGGAACCCTGGAGATCCTCAAGGAACCCCTGGAGTTCCTCAAGGTTCATATTTGCACCTTTGGCTAGGTAAGGGATTCTTGGACAAACCTTTAAAAGTTCAATGTAGCAACGGATTCCTGAAGGAACCCTGGAGTGGAGGCTTGGCTTAGTAGGTTTTTTTTGGCCACCCATTAGAGTAAATGTCATTCCTGTTAACTCTTTTGTTGTTAAGGTTGAACAATTTTGTAACTTCAATGAGGCTAACAGAGGTGTGAGTTCCTCAAGAGCCGATGCAAATCCCAAGATTGGACTAGTTACCACTTTATTACTGTATGTAATCAGCAATGTTAATATTATTAATATTATATTAGAATATATAATATGCATAAATATTCAAGAAACATTTTAGTTTGCAGTGTACCGACTTAACATGAAGAACAGGAATTACATTTATGCCAAAGGGTGACCAAAAATAAATATCTAATAGCCACGCCTCCAATCTGATAGGCTGCCACCTCTATAATATATTATTAAATAGGTTCAAAATTGAACCCCTCCCATCACAAAAAGTTTCCGGTTTGAACCTTTACACAGGGGTTCCTTGAAGACCTTTGTCAGAGGGGTTCAACCTTTTCAACTGGAAAGGTTCCACCAACTGGAATGGTTCCGTCATGAACCCAAAAGGTTCTTCCAGGCCCCTTTATTTCTAAGAGTGTGGGAGAGAAGGAGAGAAGGAGAGAAGGAGAGAGAGGAAGTTTGAGCACACTGTGCTACTTGGCATATTGTGCCTTTCTCTCTGGCCTCCAACTAAGCCCCCAAGTTGGTGCAAGCGCTAGTGCCTCGTGAAGGGGAGAGTGCTATAATGAAGGGAGCACGGGTATTCAATACATCCTAGATGAAGGCCAATCAACTAAAGGCTCTAGGTGCAATCGGGGGGAGAGGGTTAAGGCAACTCCACTCCTCTATTGGGGTGAGACATGAAGGACAGGCCTAGCCTAGGGGGAGCAGTCAGTAACCCTATCCAGAAATCGCTGACTGAGGCAATGACGAGGTCAGCCTCTGGAGGTCAATGAGACCGAGACGCGCCACAATGTAGTTTCCCTATTTGCTCCAGAGGAAACTGTCAGCATAAAGTAAAACAAGTGGAGTGGATGCCTGTTTTAAGACAAATGCCAGAGGAGAAATGACATAATCCATTTTGCTGTTGATGTAAAGCAGATCCATAACGTTGGTCTGGAATTGATTCAGTAAATGACATTCCTCATGCGTTTGATAAGGCTCGGCGTATGATCTGCCCTGTATATTAAGGTTTTAATCATAGTGCGTCCTTTCTAGGAGCACAAAGAGGCATTTCATAGTTGTACAACAGTAGGGGGAAATAGTCTGATTCTGGGTTGTAATGTTCCAATGATCACGGACATAAAATATGGCATTATGTATTTTCACGATTTGCTGCAGTCCTGTTCCCATGACCTCATAGATTCCTGTAGGTGTTCTCTCTTATGTCAATGTGAAAAGCAGACGGGTGGAGGGAGGGAGAGAAAAAGGGGAACTAGAACGCTGAGGTGTCAGGGGAGAGAAAACAGCTCTAGATATCGCTCGCATTTCCTCTTTCTATCCATATCCTCGACTCCGACGTGAGCCAATGTGTTCATCACACGTTCAGACATATTTCCTGTGCATCAGTCACAGAGCTGCTTTATCAAAGGAAACAGCCCTCTCTAAGATAGTGTGTGTGTGTGTGTGTGTGTGTGTGTGTGTGTGTGTGTGTGTGTGTGTGTGTGTGTGTGTGTGTGTGTGTGTGCGTGGGGGGCTTTGCATTATAACATATGCTTAATGACATGATTTCACAGTCAAAGCTGTTAAGAGAGACACACAAACACACACTGCTCCCTGACCCCTTGACCAAGCTACTGTCTCTGGCTGTATTCAGTATCTAAACTCTGGTTGATTTATTCATGCCACATTGTCTGCATTTCTGAACTCATTATCACCTCCCCTTCTCATACACTCCCAATGAATAGTGACAGGGAGCTGGTGGTATTGTCTGCCACGCACACACACACACACACTCACACACCCGCACGCACACACACACACGCTTGGATCTGAGGGAATGTTTCACTGAGTGGATGTATGCACAGAGGGCCAGGCCTGGTGTATATGGCTACTAAAAGCAAAGGCGCTGACAGACACTAAAGTATCACTACAGGATAGCCAGGATACGTACAGTGGGGCAAAAAAGTATTTAGTCAGCCACCAATTGTGCAAGTTCTCCCACTTACAAAGATGAGAGAGGCCTGTAATTGTAATCATAGGTACACTTAAACTATGACACACAAAATGAGGAAATAAAATCCAGAAAATCACATTGTAGGATTTTTAATGAATTTATTTGCAAATTATGGTGGAAAATAAGTATTTGGTCACCTACAAACAAGCAAGATTTCTGGCACTCACAGACCTGTAACTTCTTCTTTAAGAGGTCCTCTGTCCTCCACTCGTTACCTGTATTAATGGCACCTGTTTGAACTTGTTATCAGTATAAAAGACACCTGCCCACAACCTTGAACAGTCCAAACTCCACTATGGCAAAGACCAAAGAGCTGTCAAAGGACACCAGAAACAAAATTGTAGAGAGCTGGGACCAAAGTAACGATGCCTACCATCAGTAACACACTACGCCGCCAGGGACTCAAATCCTGCAGTGCCAGACGTGTCCCCCTGCTTAAGCCAGTACATGTCCAGGCCCATCTTAAGTTTTCTAGGGAGCATTTGGATGATCCAGAAGAAGATTGGGAGAATGTCATATGGTCAGATGAAACCAAAATAGAACTTTTTGGTAAAAACTCAACTCGTCGTGTTTGGAGGACAAAGAATGCTGAGTTGCATCCAAAGAACACCATACCTACTATGAAGCATGGGAGTGGAAACATCATGTGTTGGGGCTGTTTTTCTGCAAAGGGACCAGGATGACTGATTCCGTGTAGAGGAAAGAATGAATGGGGCCATGTATCTTGCGATTTTGAGTGAAAACCTCCTTCCATCAACAAGGTCATTGAAGATGAAACATGGCTGGGTCGTTCAGCATGACAATGTTCCCAAACACACCGCCCTTGCAACGAAGGAGTGGCTTCGCAAGAAGCATTTCAAGGTCCTGGAGTGGCCTAGCCAGTCTCCAGATCTTAACCCATAGAAAATCTTTGGAGGGAGTTGAAAGTCCGTGTTGCCCAGCAACAGCCCCAAAACATCACTGCTCTAGAGGAGATCTGCATGGAGGAATGGGCCAAAATACCAGCAACAGTGTGTGAAAACCTTGTGAAGACTTACAGAAAACATTTGACCTCTGTCATTGCCAACAAAGGGTATACAACAAAGTATTGAGATAAACTTTGTTATTGACCAAATACTTATTTTCCACCATAATTTGCAAATAAATTCATTAAAAATCCTAAAATGTGATTTTGTGGATTATTTCTCTCATTTTGTCTGTCATAGTTGAAGCGTACCTATGATGAAAATTACAGGCCTCTCTCATCTTTTTAAGTGGGAGAACTTGCACAATTGGTGGCTGACTAAATACTTTTTTGCCCCACTGTACATTGATGAGAAACATTGGACTAGCAATCACCACATACCCACAGGGGACACCAAAACACAGAGAAGGGGTGAGAGGATCAAAGGGTGGAGGGTGAGGATCGTGGGGTGACGGGTCATTGCGGGGGGTTGCAGCACTCACCCTGGTCCCCCTGCGAGGCCTCAGAGATGTTGACTGCCAGCTGGCTGCTGAAGGAGTTGACTCCCATCATGCCGGAGTGAGCTGCCGAGCCGCTGAGCGAGGGCAGCTGGTTGTGGCTGCGGGGGACACTGTACAGGGCCTCGGTCAAGTCCGCTGCCCGCTTCAGGATGATCTCCTGGGGGAGGGAGGGAGCGGGGAAAGGTGGAGAGAGAGTTCCATAGGTGATTGTGAGTTTAGGTCGTAAAAAAAGGTTTTGTGGGTCATTCAGATTAGATTATGGTTGAATATTGGAGTTTTCACAGACTCAAGTTAAATTACTAATTCTGATATATAGATACTGTACAGATTGTTTTTCCCTGGCTTCAAAATCCGTTAATTTAATATGTGTATGATCAAAGCATTTTAAAACTCTGGGAAACTGTGTTATCTCTTTACCAAAACAATCAAATAAGAAAATACATCTGAATGTTCACTTTTTTTATTTAATTTTTTTTGCAATTAAAATGGCTTATATGATGACATACCTGATTATTGTGGGGCATTCCATACAGGGCCTCTACTAAGTCTGCTGATCTCTTTAACAGCACTTCCTGAAACGACATCACATCGCATCTTTACTGTTGACATCAGTTCATTTAGATTCAAACGTAATATGCATGAAAGATTCCACACTCATCAAAACTTCTGGATCCTCTAAATTGTTGAAGGTTAATGGTGAAATCTAGGAGAGTAGACTGTAGAAAATAAATGTTAACTGATTTTATAAACCCACAAATCTAAACCTAAAACATGATCTAAGCAATAATCAAATATTCCATGTTTTCTGAGGGTTTAAATCACTGTGAAAACTACAAAATAGCTTTCTGCAAGTGTTGGACCTAGGTTATAGGAGTTGGGGTGATAAAACGAGGAAAACACTCAAATGTAATCATTGTTTGACAGAGTACAAGTCAGAGATGAGTTTTAATGGCACAGCCTACGTGTGATAAACAACCGTAAGTAAGCAGCTGTCTGCATCTCATTTTCATCACCCCCCCTTTTCTCTCTCTCTCACACACACACAC